>NW_026944548.1:155000-162500 GCF_034702125.1 Engraulis encrasicolus
TTTAATGTTAATCTGGCCTATTTAATGTTAATCTGGCCTACTTAATGTTAATCTGGCCTACCTAATGTTAATCTGGCCTACTTAATGTTAATCTGGCCTACTTAATGTTAATCTGGCCTACTTAATGTTAATCTGGCCTACTATTAAAGATGCTGTGTTCTTAATGTTAATCTGGCCTACTTTTAAAGATGCTGTGTTCTTAATGTTAATCTGGCCTACTTTTAAAGATGCTGTGTTCTCAATGTTAATCTGGCCTACTTAATGTTAATCTGGCCTACCTTTAAAGATGCTGTGTTCTTAATGTTAATCTGGCCTACTTTTAAAGATGCTGTGTTCTTAATGCTAATCTGGCCTACTTTTAAAGATGCTGTGTTCTTAATGTTAATCTGGCCTACTATTAAAGATGCTGTGTTCTTAATGTTAATCTGGCCTACTTAATGTTAATCTGGCCTACTATTAAATATGCTGTGTTCTTAATGTTAATCTGGCCTACTTTTAAAGATGCTGTGTTCTTAATGTTAATCTGGCCTACTATTAAAGATGCTGTGTTCTTAATGTTAATCTGGCCTACTTAATGTTAATCTGGCCTACTTAATGTTAATCTGGCCTACCTTTAAAGATGCTGTGTTCTTAATGTTAATCTGGCCTACTTAATGTTAATCTGGCCTACCTTTAAAGATGCTGTGTTCTTAATGTTAATCTGGCCTACTTTTAAAGATGCTGTGTTCTTAATGCTAATCTGGCCTTCTTTTAAAGATGCTGTGTTCTTAATGCTAATCTGGCCTTCTTTTAAATATGCTGTGTTCTTAATGTTAATCTGGCCTACTTTTAAAGATGCTGTGTTCTTAATGTTAATCTGTCCTACTTTTAAAGATGCTGTGTTCTCAATGTTAATCTGGCCTACCTTTAAAGATGCTATGTTCTCAATGTTAATCTGGCCTACCTTTAAAGATGCTGTGTTCTCAATGTTAATCTGGCCTACCTTTAACCCTGTGAAACCTGAACCATGAAAGCAATGAGAGAAAATTCTAATTTTTTGGAATTTGCTTCAATATTGGTCCCTTATAAGAAATGTAAAAAAAAAAATTCAAAATTTTGTTAAGGTCACTGAGATATTTAATGCATCATATATGATGCATCAGGCTTTTAATGAATGAAAATTCCAATTTCATGACCATTGAAAAATGACTTTTAATGCATTTACAATTTTTTTTAATTTAAAAAAGTTGTCAGACAATTTAATTTGAGGATTATCTTTAAATATTTAGTGAGATCCTGCCATTTTTTTAAGCCTATCCTTGTTTTAGCAGGACCATATTTTACATTTCCCACAGCCTGGTTAGGTATTTTTTTAAAATCTATGTAAAAACATAGCTGATCGAATGCTCAACAACCTATTTATGAGTGTAATATAGATCATTATTCATTTTTGATGTGTAATTTGAATATAAGGGTCCATTACTACAATTGGACCATTTCTCCATTCACTTCAATGCATTTTTTACGAGGTCATAATTTCATCATTTTGCATTACATTTTCAAAATTGCAAGTAAAACGTGTTTCTTAAGGCAATATCTTTGTCTTGAAGTAAAACAACTTGTGTGTTTTGTTAAACGATCGTCGTGGTATGCTTTGTAAGTTTCCCTATGGAGAAAATGCATTGATGGCTGACTTCCTGCCACCGCCGGATGGTGCTTATATGTCTCATCAGTTTTAGCACGATCTCTCTGCAACACGGTGTAAAAATATAAACTCTTCCTTGCTTAATTGCACAAAGCAAGTGTTCAAATTAAAGGATGTAGAGTTATATTTCGGAAATTTGTACACAAACCTTATGCAATTTGACGAAATCTCAGCGTCGGTCAGGGAAACCGCTTCTACCCCATTTTCCTGTTTTTCGCCGAGCTGTGGTCAACTTGTTGTCGACCGCTGCTCTCTTGTGGCGGTTTCCGCGTACTGCAGGACGTTTGGAAATGACACGCAGGATGTTTTTCAGATCGATTTTTTTTTGTGTCAGCGTGGAGAGGGCTTTGAATTTGATGAGACATATATGATGCATCCGGCGCGATAGGGTTAAAGATGCTGTGTTCTTAATGTTAATCTGGCCTACTTAATGTTAATCTGGCCTACCTTTAAAGATGCTGTGTTCTTAATGTTAATCTGGCCTATTTAATGTTAATCTGGCCTACTATTAAAGATGCTGTGTTCTTAATGTTAATCTGCCCTACTTTTAAAGATGCTGTGTTCTTAATGCTAATCTGGCCTTCTTTTAAAGATGCTGTGTTCTTAATGTTAATCTGGCCTACTTTTAAAGATGCTGTGTTCTTAATGTTAATCTGTCCTACTTTTAAAGATGCTGTGTTCTTAAAGGCCAACTTCCGGTAAAACTCAGCTTTACTCACTCCTTTCGAAGATCGGACGGTCACCCCAAGTTAAACTCACTTGCAAGGCTCTCATAGCGGTGCGTCAACTCTCCTGGCTGTGTTTCCCAGTGTTCCCCAATTTACATAAATAATGCAGAGAAACGAGCGAATCACGAAAGCTTTTCTGTCGAAAGAAGGCGTTGCCCACAAAGGTTTATATCGACCCATTTATCTAAAAACATGTAGAGTAATTTTTTTCTGCTTGTTTTCAAAACAAGCAACGTCTGGTGGCCCGAAACATAGCTTAGCTTAGCTATCAGCTGGTTGCTACTCTCAGGTACACACACAGCACAAAGCCTCATACATAAAGCCAGCTCACTCTGGTTGCTCCGTGCCTGCAGCTCGCCTAGGGGTCGCTGTCGAAAGAGCACAGCCCTGAATGGAGCTTGCACGCCTCCGTTGGCGCCCCTATAGTGCAGTACCACCCGGGGAAGTGGCGACTCTGTTTCCCATTACATTCTCTCCAAGAACTGGAGGACTGAGCCAATCAGAGACGCGTTTCTTCGAGAGCAGGAGGAGTGAGCCAATCAGAGACGCATTTCCACGAGAAACACGGAACACTCTCTCGTTTCTCCACAAGCCACCTTGCCAGCTTGCAAAAACGTCTTGAAACAAAGCAACCAGAACGTTTTTTAAAACAGGACCAACGAGTAACACAATCAATAACAATTGGGAACACGGTAATATTAATTAAATGACGTTGAGAGGCCATCTTTAATGTTAATCTGGCCTACTTTTAAAGATGCTGTGTTCTTAATGTTAATCTGGCCTACTTTTAAAGATGCTGTGTTCTTAATGTTAATCTGGCCTACTTTTAAAGATGCTGTGTTCTTAATGCTAATCTGGCCTACTTTTAAAGATGCTGTGTAATTCTTTTAGTAGTTTATTTCCACAACTCGTGCTGCCCATTCACAAATGTCCTTTTCCATAAATACTTACCATGACCCTCACATTCTAACCATTCATCATAACTTGGAAAATTGCACTTTACATACATGAATTTGAAATTTCAGAAATTTTAATTTTTACTTTTTTCCCGGAATGTTTATCTTAACTTACTGCACTTTGGTCATTCTAGAAGATCACATTTGACAGTAGACAGCATAGTTTCAATAAGCAGCATAGTTGCAATACCTTCTCTGGCCACCATCCTACACAGTGCAATACCTTCTCTGGCCACCATCCTACACAGTGCAATACCTTCTCTGGCCACCATCCTACACAGTGCAATACCTTCTCTGGCCACCATCCTACACAGCGCAATACCTTCTCTGGCCACCATCCTACACAGCGCAATACCTACTCTGGCCACCATCCTACACAGTGCAATACCTTCTCTGGCCACCATCCTACACAGTGCAACACCTTCTCTGGCCACCATCCTACACAGTGCAATACCTTCTCTGGCCACCATCCTACACAGTGCAATACCTACTCTGGCCACCACCCCACACAGTGCACCTTTAAAAGATTACTGCAGCCAATTTCAATATGCTGTTGTATTGCTCACGCTACCCTTGACTTGTCAGCACCCGGTGATGCTACATTTTTCAGCTCAGCCCTTTCCGAGATATGAGCTATTTTAATGTGGGCAGCTTTTGTTTACATTTTAAAAAAAATGAACATAGGCCTACTCCAAATTTTTTCCCAAAAGGTACCGCAGTTTGCTAGTTGTCTGCTGATGTTGCATAACCTTTTGCATGTTTTTGGGAATAAATCAAGATGTTTTTTTGAAATGTAAACAAACACCTGCCCCCATTACAATGACCAGGATCTCGGAAAAGTCTGAAGAAGAAGAAAAAAAAAACTCAGGTACTGACAAGTCCAGGGTTATTTCATTCATGATTTGCTGAATATTAATTGGTCTAGGTTAGAACTTATTCCCTATGTTGAGGACGCCTGGAATTTTTTTCATTCAGAGGTTCTTAAAGTGATTGACAAACATGCACCATGGGTATCAGTGAAGGTCAAGGGCAGACATTTACCATGGATTAATGGTGACCTGTTACATCTCTTTAAGGAGAGGGACAAGGCCTGGAAGCGTTACAAGTCAACAAAAGATATGGCTGATGGGGCTGAATATAAGAGGTTGCGTAATATTTGCACTGTGAAAACGAGGAATGCAAAATCGAATTATTATAAGACAGCATTGTCTAATGACTTCACTAAGGAAAAAACTTAATAGCTTATTGAATAAATCTGTTATGAGTTCTCCTCCATCACTACGTGTAAATGATATGATTATTAGTGATCCTGCTTCTGTGGCTGATGCATTTAACCAGCACTTTTCTTCTGTAAGCAAATTATGTCCATCTAATTCAGTTCATTCTAATCCTGTAAATGCATCGGTAGCCAATACTTCTTTCACACTAACTACAATAACTCCTACGGAAGTACAGCGGGCTATTTCTGATGCTAAATCTGGTGGTGCTGGTCCTGATGGTCTTGAAATGAAGTTTATTAAGATTGCCTCCCACATCCTGGCATTTCCACTATGTTATTTATTTAATTTATCCATATCTACGTCTGAAGTTCCAGCCATGTGGAAGAATGCTAGAGTAACGCCTATACATAAAAGTGGTGATCCACTTGACCCCAATAACTATAGACCAATTTCAATTATTAGTACTGTGGCAAAAATATTCGAAAAAGTTATTTTTAAACGATTATTTAAATATGTCAATGACTTTTCTGTTCTTTCTGATATGCAATCAGGTTTCAGACCTAACTACTCTACCACTACTGCCCTCACCAAGTTTGTCAATGATGTTGCATCATCTTTAGACAATAACATGCCTACTGGAGCAATATTTATAGATCTTACCAAGGCTTTTGATTTAGTCAATCACTATCTACTCCTTGATAAATTGCATAATATTGGTCTATGTAAGCAGTCACTTTTTTGGTTTAATTCATATCTTCACTTTAGACGTCAGTCTGTGGCTTTCAACGGCTGTTTTTCTCAGTACACAGTCATGGAAAATGGTGTTCCGCAAGGTTCATGTTTAGGCCCTCTTTTGTTCTCTATATTCATTAATGACCTTCCAAATGTATGCTCCAACTGTAATATCTTGCTGTATGCTGATGATACAGTTATTTATTCTGCTAAACGTGATTTTAATTTGATTGAGTCCTCATTGCAATCAGACTTTGACGACATTCAAAAGTGGTTCAATGCAAATGGGCTAATACTTAATAAAATTAAGTCTTACAGTATGCTTTTTGACAATAGGTCAACCCGTTATAAGCAAGATCATACTCTGTCAATAAGGTTTGCAGATGATACACTTATGGAGAATGTGGAAGAATTTAAATATCTGGGCCTACTGCTTGACTCAAATCTCTCCTTCAAGTCACATATTGACTCTGTTGTCAAGCAAATTAACTTCAATCTAAGTCTCTTATATCGCTCTATAAATTGTTTCACTCAACAGATCAGATTACGAATTGTAACAAAGCTCTTATTTCCCATTCTTGATTATGCTGACATTATGTAAATGAATACAACGGAATCAAACCTCAAATCTTTAAATGTTGCTTTCAACAGCCTCTGTCGATTTGTATTGAGATGTCCATACCTTACCCACCATTGTCACATGTATCAGCAACTGAATCTCTTATCACCCAAGACCAGAAGGCAACTACACTGGCTTCAGTTTCTCTATAAATGCTATTTCTTTAATTATCCATCTTATTTACAAAACTATTTAAATCCATATAGGTCCACTCATGGACTTAGACATCTTGATCATTTGTTTTTTTCTGTGCCAAGCATATCTAAAGAAATAGGAAGGCGTGCCTTCAAATTTAAAGCCCCTTCTGACTGGAATAGATTACCCAGCTCATTGAGATCTATTTCATATTTTCCTCTCTTTAAATCATCCTTACTAAGTTTTCTGCATTCATGTGACCAGTGCACTTGCTTTCTTGGTCGTTGACTTACAACAACAAAAAAGTCTATACGCCTGCTTTAGTACCTGTGTTCAACTGTGGTTTTCTCCTGAGTCCTTTATTTGTCTTTTATTTATAATTTCTTTTTAGTGTTATACAAATGTAATTTTTGTGTGTGTTTTTTTTTCCCATAAATCTATTTGAGGTAGAGACGTTGGACTGTTTAGCCTGTAGTGATGAAGAGCTCTGATGTGGATGTGTGACTGTGTGTAATGTATGTTTTTGATGTTTATAGGGACCCCCTCGAAAAAGAGATGGAACATCTCAAGGGGCTATCCCTTAATAAAATAATTGAATTGAATTGAATTTATAACCCCAGAACGTTAACACAGTCAGAGCAGCAGTCGCTTCTGGCAAAAAATCTGGCACCATTCATTGTGATCACATTCGGGCTTGCAGAGACTGCTGGCAGGCTACAACCCCCTTTTAAACAGGTGGTCAAATCATCTGTGGAAACTAACGCTGTTACGAGAGAAACTACCATCAGTCCATCTTTAATTTGTGTAGGCTTACCGAGAAGAGTAGCCTATTTCTAGCGTTTGTAGACGGCAAAGAATTCAAACTTTGTCTTCGATACAGCCACTGCGAGCCAAGAAACAGCAAGAGGTGTGCAAACGAAGCATTCCATCATTCTCACGCAGATGGTTACATCGGCGTATGAGGCAACACTGTTCGCTCCACCATGAATCATCGAACAGTGTTGGGGACCTTTTCCCTTTAGTGGTGGGTGCGCACATTCTCTGACTTTTTGGATTACACCGTGAATAATTGCAAAGTTTAAACTTCATGTCAATAAAACTGAAACTCATATCAGAAGCATCAGGTGAGCTCAGTCACTTTTGGCCGCGAGAGACTTTCTTTGTGTGTTATGGTAGGCATACATTTGCACCACGGAACGCAATAACGTGGATTATTGAAACTGACGACTTGATTTCTTCTATGTGGATATTTTTTTTCCGTTTGGTAGCCTATTAAGGACCATGCAAAGAACTCGAAACAGAGCGCGCCCAGTGCTTCACTGCGTGCGTAACTATAGCCAAGTCGCCTCCGCCCGTCCCCCAATTCCGCCTGCCTACTTATAAGTGATGATGTTAACCCTAAAGCGACCGACTGGGGTCATTTATG
>NW_026944548.1:172500-175000 GCF_034702125.1 Engraulis encrasicolus
GTCCTAATATGCTTCATTGTATTAGATTACTTTAATGTCCTAATATGTATTAGATTACTTTAATGTCCTAATATGTATTAGATTACTTTAATGTCCTAATATGTATTAGATTACTTTAATGTCCTAATATGCTTCATTGTATTAGATTACTTTAATGTCCTAATATGCTTCATCTTGTATTAGATTACTTTAATGTCCTAATATGCTTGTATTAGATTACTTTAATGTCCTAATATGTATTAGATTACTTTAATGTCCTAATATGTATTAGATTACTTTAATGTCCTAATGTGCTTCATTGTATTAGATTGCTTTAATGTCCTAATATGCTTCATTGTATTAGATTACTTTAATGTCCTAATATGCTTCATTGTATTAGATTACTTTAATGTCCTAATATGCTTCATTGTATTAGATTACTTTAATGTCCTAATATGTATTAGATTACTTTAATGTCCTATGCTTCATTGTCTCTCTGAATGCCTGCTGGACTAGTCTCCACTGAAACGCCCGATCCAGGTTTTCATCCCAGTGCAGCCTTGGCCATGAGTAATGAGGAATCAATGGCCAGTTATGGCCATGAGTGATTCTACAATTCCCCTACACTTTTGGCAAAAGCAAAATGTCAATTATCAGTATTTTTTTTTCAACTAAATGACCTAGATGTTTACATAGTGTATATATTTAAGTTTCCAAACAAACAAATTGACAAGCTTAATCTTAAATCATTTGATAAATACTCTAATGAAAGCGAACATTTGCTTAATTATTTTGTCAACAGTGTTATGGACAAATACTATGTCATTTCAAACATATATAAAAATACTACAGAGTTGAAACAATATATGTTTGAAAGTGCTTATGTCCCTTAGCAGTAATGTTGTCATTAATCTGTGCAACTGATATAGAAAATGTGATTGTTGAGCTTCATAAGTAGGATTTTATGAGTCACTGTGATACAGACTGACATATTTTTCATCATAAATCCCTGTAACGTCTGATTTGAATATAGTCACCCTCCTTACACAAGACTTCCTTCTCCAGAGATAATCCCTAGTGTATGTTCATAGGATTTTTCCAACACATAAGGGATCAATAGCGCAAAAACACTTTCAAAACAGTCAACGGTGTTACTCAACGGTGTTACGGTCAACAGTGCAGGGGAACAAGTCAGCACTTTTTTAGGAGAAAAAAAACAGAGCAGACAAACCCATCTCCCTAGAACACAAATTATTTTGTTTGTTTGTCTGTCAATATGGATATAAATTGGCAAAAACATACTACTCCTCAACTGTCATCAGTGTTGCCAGATTGGGCTGGTTCCCGCCCAATTGGGCTGCTTAGGATGGCCGTGTGCGGGTAAAAATGGCATCTATCAGAAAAACCTTCCCACTGCCATATAAATCAATAGAATTGGGCGGGTTTTTAGGGCGGATTTTGATCATTTTTTGGGCTGGAAATCATCAGCCTCATCTGGCAACCCTGACTGTCATACTTAATTGTAACACCATTGACGGTAACACCGTTGACATTTCAGCCATTTTTATGGTGTTGTGCTAACTGAGGACCTCAGAAGTTCCACTACAACACCTTAATCAATTCATGTATCTGTATGCTTTATCTGTGTTTTTCTACATGTGATTTCTAATTCAGATTCTTATGAATATGTTGATAACACAGTTGACAGGCAATTTTCCCGCTATGAGAACATGAAAAAGAATGGATTAAATTATGGAAGGATGGAGCTCAAAATTTACCAAAAAGTCTTCCCGTATCCTGCCAAAGAGGTTATGACATCACGTGATGTTATTCGTATGGCCTAAGACCAAACCATTACTGATTTATGGAGGAGGTTTCAGACCGTGACACGGTTAACACATTTTTCGTGGACACACACAAAATGGCAAATTTCATGTATAATGGAAAGGACAGTGGTCTTTCTGACAGTTTTGTCATATTGTGATGATTACTGTGAATCAACATTTGCAATCGTCTTGGGCAAAACAAGTTTCTTCACATGCTAATATCAAGACTGAATCTGACATTTGGAAAACAGGACGGCATGAAAACGCCCAAAACCAGTATTAAATATTCATTCTTGCTGAGGGAAATAATGCTATGTCTACACTTTCTGTATTATATGAAAGATAAATATTTTCTAATGTCCAAAACATCATTGGATGCAGTTAATAGTTAGTGGAATTGCCAAATAAAATCCACGGACTTAAAAGTGTAGGCGAATTAGAGAATCACTCTCATGCTAAATTATATAGGGGGCCTAATGTCTGCATGCTAAATTATATAGGGGGCCTAATGTCTGCATGCTTCACCAGAGAAGTTCGATCAGCATTCGCAAGTTTTCACAAACTCAAAGAGGACATTTTAGAGGCCGTGGCCCATGTTAAGTGGAAGTCTCACAAAGTTGCATTGTCATTGAGACACAGTACACAGAGCACACAGTCACGGGGCTTGATATTGGCACCTCAAATGCTGGTAAAAC
>NW_026944549.1:5000-10000 GCF_034702125.1 Engraulis encrasicolus
ACTCTGTATGTCTTCCTGTATCTCTGTATGTCCTCCTCTCACTGTCACTAACATGGTGGTCAGACTATACGTTACATTATTACAAATACCCCTGGTTGGGAATCACCACTGCATCAGACATACAGCAAGGAGGAGTATAGGTAGAGGTGGTTGTTGTGTTGTGTTGTGTTGTGTTGTGTTTTGTTGTGCTGTGCTGTGCTGTGCTGTGCTGTGTTGTGTTGTGTTGTGTTGTGGTGTGCTTGTGTTGTGTTGTGTTGTGTTGTGTTGTGTTGTGTTGTGTTGTGTTGTGCTTGTGTTGTGTTGTGTTGTGTTGTGTTGTGTTGTGTTGTGCTGTGCTGTGCTGTGCTGTGCTGTGTTGTGTTGTGTTGTGTTGTGTTGTGTTGTGTTGTGTTGTGTTGTGCTTGTGTTGTGTTGTGTTGTGTTGTGTTGTGTTGTGTTGTGTTGTGTTGTGTTGTGCTTGTGTTGCGTTGCGTTGTGTTGTGTTGTGTTGTGTTGTGTTGTGTTGTGTTGTGCTGTGCTGTGCTGTGCTGTGCTATGCTGTGTCGTGTTGTGCTGTGTCGTGCTGAGCTGTGGTGTGCTGTGGTGTGCTGTGTTGTGTTGTGCTGTGCTGTGCTGTGCTGTGCTGTGCTGTGTTGTGTTGTGTTGTGGCAAATGGGATATGGCGTTTTTCGAGTTTTGTTTTAAGGTGCCTGTAGAGCAAGGGTTCTGGAAGGGAGGTCCAGGGACCACGAGCATTTCTAAGACAAGCAAGCAAGCAGCTACAAGCTGTATTTTATGAACTATTTCGTTTTCAAAGCCAGTAAAACTCATCAGGTACAAAACTGTTACCTTTTACAGACCTTGAAAATGAGGCAGTTCATAAATTATTATTAGCAGGCGGCCTAATGAGCCTCTTTAGTTTATTAGCTATATTTTAACATCGTTAGATTAGCAATATTGAGAAACACTGCTATAGAGCTAGTACAGAGGATGATACATTGGAAGGAGAGAGAGAGAGAGAGAGAGAGAGAGAGAGAGAGAGAGAGAGAGAGAGATAGGATGTAAAGAAAGGCAAGTTCAATCAAGAGGAGAGGAGCATGTGGTCCAGTCTCGCCTCTGTGATGTGTACAGAATACAGATACTGTAGGTTTGTGTTGCTCTTATTGTTGGATTTAATCTGATTGACTTTAATTTCCGGCAGATTTCTCCCCTTATTGTTAATGTGGAAGAACCAGAATGAGAAGAGACATGGCAGATATAAGGGAGAGAGAGAGAGAGAGAGAGAGAGAGAGAGAGAGAGAGAGAGAGAGAGAGAGAGAGAGAGAGAGAGAGAGAGAGAGAGAGAGAGAGAGAGAGAGAGAGAGAGAGAGAGATGGAGAGAAGGAGCAAATAGGGAGGGAGAGGGTGACGGAGAGAGTGATGAGAGGAGAACAAAATAAAAGGGAGGACAGAATGGGGTGGTGATGAAAGAGAGGGATGAAAGGGAAAAGAATGAAACAGAGGGGAGAGGGAGAAAATGAAGTCAGCAAGAAAGGTAGAACATCATTGTCTACGCAGAGGAAGACGGCACGGAGAGGGCTAGGTAAACAGGAGGGGGAGAGAGAGAGAGAGAGAGATGAAGAGGGAAAGTGCAGTGGAAGAGAGAGCTACAAAGCAAGCAAAGAAAGAAAGAGAGAGAGGGATGGAATAGGAAGACTGAGGGAGAGAGAGGGGGATAGAGAGTGAGTGAGAGAAAAATCAGAGTGAAAAAGAGAGGGATAGAGATAGATAGAAGAAAGAGGGAGACAGACAGACGGAGGCGGGCAGATAGACAGACAGACAGACAGAGAGGTGTCAGCTGCCCTGGAGCGGGCATAGAAAGAAAGAGAGAGAGAGGGATGGAATAGGAAGACTGAGGGAGAGAGAGGGGGATAGAGAGTGAGTGAGAGAAAGAGAGTGAGTGAAAAAGAGAGGGACAGAGAGGGCTAGAAGAAAGAGGGAGGCAGACAGACAGACAGACAGAGAGGCGGCAGCTGCCCTGGAGCGCGTGCAGTGCAGTGCAGGGTGCTAAAGGTGACGCACTGCTCAGATGAGGAGACGGGGGAGGAGGAGGGCACAGGCATCACACACACACACACACACACAGGCAGTGCACACACACAGGCATCACACACACACACACACACCCATACACACACACAGGCAGTGCACACACACACACACACACACACACACACACACACACACACACACACACACACAGGCAGTGCACACACACACGCGCAGGTAGTGTCCACACACACATACACACACACACTGGCAGTGCACACACACGTGCGCAGGTAGTGCACACACACAGACACACACACACACACGTGCACTGCACGCACACACACACACACGCACGCACACACACACACACACACATACAGTAGGCAGTGCAAACAGGCGTGAAGAATGCAGGGATGAAAGGAGGAGAGCAGGGAGAGGAAGAGAAGGGCACCGTGAAGATGTGTCAGCTGCATCAGCAAGCATCCATCCATCCGACTCCACAGAACTGTATTCCTTTCTTCCATCTTTTCATTTCCTATCATTTTTCATCATTTATCCCTCCGACCAACGTGGAATTGTCTTCCTTTCTTCTTTCTTTCTTTCTTTCTTTCTTTCTTTCTTTCTTTCTTTCTTTCTTTCTTTCTTTTCATCTGTCTGAACCCGTATCCTTTCTTTATTCACTCTCTCCCCAGGCTTTTTAGTTTAGAGTGGAAAATGTGTTCTTTCCATCTTCTTTTCTCTCTCTCTCTCTCTCTCTCTCTCTCTCTCTCTCTCTCTCTCTCTTTCTCTCTTTCTCTCTCTCCACACGTTTTTTTATTTCATTACAGCCTTTTCTGAAGTCATCATTATTTTATTATTGCAAATAAAAGGTTCATTATTTTGGTATTACAATATTTTCTATTTTAGGTTTGTAACATCTTTTAAGTTGGCAGAGCTTGTCTATTTTAGTCAGGGCCCACGGCTACTCTCATACACACATACACTCGCACGCACGCACGCACGCACGCACGCAAGTACGCACCCACGCACACACGCACGCACGTACACACACACCACTGCCTGTGCTACTGCGTACAATTCTGTTCAATTCCGTCTGGCCAACTGGCTTATTTGTGCCTGTAGGGCATAAGTGCAGGAGGGCACCAGTAGAAAACAAGCTTTCGCATATGTCACTGGAATCAGAGTATCAATCTGCCTCTGTCTACCTGCCTTTCTTACCTGTCTTAACTGCCTGTCTTGTCTGTCTGTCTGTCTAGTGTATATGTCTGTCTTTTGTTGACTATTTGCCATTCTTGTTATCTGCCTTTCTCAACTGCCTGTCTGCTGCCTGCCTGCCTGCCTGTCTGCCTGTCTGCTGTCTGCCTGTCTGCTGCCTGCCTGTCTGCCTGTCTGTCTGCCTGCTGCCTGTCTGCCTGCCTGCCTGCCTGTCTGTCTGTCTGCATATCTTTCTTGTTTGCCATTCTCTCCGGTCTGCATGTCTGTCTGTAATTCTCTCTCTCTCTCTCTCTCTCTCTCTCTCTCTCTTTCCCTCTCTCTCTCTCTCTCTCTCTCTTGTGCCATGTCTTTTCTTATCTCTGTTTGTGTGGCCTTGGTTGGTGCATAATGGCTGCCATTTCATTGATCCAGGTGTGTGTGCGTGTGTGTGTGTGTGTGTGTGTGTGTGTGTGTGTGTGTGTGTGTGTGTGTGTGTGTGTGTGTGTGTGTGTGTGTGTGTGTGTGTGTGTGTGTGTGTGTGTGTGTGCAACAGCAAGGTGAGGTACAGGGCTGATGTCTGTAGGTGTATAACCATGCTGCCTACACACTGACCACCAGTTCCATCCAGAGTGCAGTACACACATAAGGGCACGATCACACAGACCGCGGATTTTACAGTAGGAGGCGGATGTGTTCTATTGTTTGTCAATGAAAATGAGCGGATTACGCGTCTAATATCAGCGCAAGGCGGGTTGCGGATTCTCCGCCTCCCCGCGCCCTGCGGATCGAGTTGAAAAAAGTTCAACTCAAGGCGGAAAACCCGCGGCGGATTTCCAGATGTTCAATAGGAGACCGTTATCAACATTCATATCAGATTCACTATCCAACATTAGAAGAGCAAGAAAAGAGCTCGTCTTCTATTCATTTTACATAGATGAAGGGACAAAGCATTTTGTGTATGTTTTCACAACATTTATGACACAACACCATCGATTAAGCTACGTTGCGAGTGACAGTTGAGTCGTTACGTTGCTCACCGCATTCGAATGGGCAGTGGATCCGTGCTCGGTGTGGTCACTTCTGATTAATCAGCTGGACGTGCATGGCAGATTGTAGGCAGAAATCCGCTGTCTGTGTGATCGCTCCCTTAGTGTAGAGTGTAGATAGAATGTAAACAATGTGCTTTGTGTGTAAACAATGTGCATTGCCAACTATACCAACTGTATAGTTGTGTAGGTGTATAGTATATAGCATCGGTTCTCAATCTTTATTGTTTATTGTTGTTTTGATGCATATTGTTTGGAATAGACCTTTTCATGCAAAAGTGGGGCCTGTGTAACATTTTTATGCTGCAGCATTTTAAGGTGCTGCAGTATTTTCAGGTTTGCTGTGTAACCATTTTTTTTCATGGAGACTAGACTAAGCCAATGTGCCATCGACAGCCAAGGGGTCCCCCAGACCACACTTTGAGAACAGCAGGTGTATTGTATACAGTAGATGCCCTATTGTAAATGCCCTGTTGAACTGCAGGATTGATATATAGGGTATAGATTCTGTAGCAAAGGCTGAAATGTTAGCTCCCTCTCACAGTTTCAGCACGTCCAAACTCTCTCTCATCCCTAGCTCTCTCTTTCTCTCTCTCTTTCTCTCTCTCTCTCCCTCTCTCACTCACTCCACTCCATCTCCCTCTCCCTCTCTCTCTCGCTCTGCCTCTCTCTCTTTCTCTCTCTCCCTCTCATCCATTTGCGGAGGCATTATAACACATTTATTTCAATTACATTTTAATAACGTGATGA
>NW_026944550.1:5000-14366 GCF_034702125.1 Engraulis encrasicolus
ATGTACGTTACCAAACACAGGTCAAAATAGAGTTCCCTTTCTACATTAGCAACAAAAGGTAAAGGTAGAGTTCAATGTACATTTCCAAACCCAAAAGGTAAGGCTAGGTTCAAAGGGAGGGGGTGACCCCGATTTGGATTTGTAAAAAAAGGGGGACACTTTTTTTTTGGGGGGGGGGGGGGGGGGGGGGGGGTACGGTTTTTGGTATCTGTGTATCTATAGGTATGAAAATATATTTGGGTTTTTGAGGTATGATAGAGGCTACAAAAGTATCAACGCATCCAAAAATGGTCATTTGTTTTAAAAACCCTCAAAATTTTTGGCATGCACATTCATTTGTCTCCCTAAATGCAAAAAAATTCTTTTTAGTTAGGGGGTATAGGCCTATCACATAATTTGTGTGTCATATGAGCAGAGTGTGCCTTTGTTACAACCCAGATAGTGGTAACATTTTTTTGGAGTAGTTAAAGATAAACTGCAGTCAATTTATAGGCCCCATTCTAATTTTGATTGGGTTTTTTAAATAGATTACCTCTGTAGGCCCATCTCAGATTCCCCCCAAAGATGAACAGCATTAGGCTATATAAATTGGAAAAAAATAAAAAACAAAATTTGTGGTTTTCACTGAATTTTAATGAAATTATATTAGGTACATTTTAGGCTTAAAGGTCCCTGGCATGGTCTGTGGTGCTTTGTATTGGTTGCGGGGGTTGTAGGTGTTAATCCCCAGGTTTTTTTCAATGAAGCTAAAAAAGGTTTTGGCCCCGTTTCGAGAAAGCCCCATTTTTAGGGTTCTTCAGTGCGTGTTTTGATAATTGGAGCATGAGTAGGTAAGGGGGGGGTGGCGAGGGGGAGGGGGTGTGAATGGGAGTTGGGGGGGGTTTGAACGCGTTTCGGGGTAAGTAGCTTAAAGTTTACGGATTGTGAAGTTTTTTAAAAAATGGCGGTAAGCTACAATTTTCCTTGTTTGATCCGAGCGGGGCCCCCAAGTGATGTGGGTGCAGTAGCTGTACAACAAGCTGCTGGTGGGGCTTTAGGAGAAGCATCCCAATGGTGGTTTGAAATGTTAGTCGGAACGGAATAGACCCCCACACATTGGATTTTTTTGGTCGGACTGCGCGTTGTTGAGCCCCTTTGTTGCTTTTTGAAAGAAAATGTTGTCACTACCCCAGAAATACTTTCAAGGGAAAATAAAACTAAAAATTCCCTTTTGCTTTCAAAAAATTAAGTATCCAATTATTGTGGCGTTGTGTGTGTTCAGTGTAAACCCCCCTGGTGTGGTTTTACTACCTAGAAGTAAATTTTTTAAAAACAATTAAACATATATTTTTTATCCGCGTAATACGAGGGGGTTATGTAATATTCCAAAATAGTTACCCCGGCCCCACTTTTTCAACACTTCACACTTTTTGTAGTGGGTATTCCATGAACCCTTTTGTGAAACCCCCGTCCCGTTTGGCAATTGATTCTTCGTGCACCCGCTTATGATCAACCAGTGTTGGAAATAAAGGCGGTAATTCAAAAACCCATTTTAGCCAAAGGGGTTTGAAATGCTAATACAAAAAACATCCCTCTATTATGTCCTTGTGGGGAAAACCAAAGTCCCCTACACGAAAAGAAAGGGAAGTTATATTTTTGTGTAGACTGTAGTTTTTTCTAAAACCCTGTTTTGGTTTGTTTTTCATTTTAATTGTAAAGTTGGCATGTTTGATTATATTTTTTTTGGGGGGCGTGTAATTTTTCCCCCAATGTCACCTGTTAAACCATTTTTTTTGCCATAAAGGTTTTTCATTGTTATTTTTCCCAAAGCTTTATTTAAAAAACTGCCTTTTTGTTTTTAATGGGTGTCGTTTGGGGGGAATTGGGGAGACAATCCCAAACGGGAATTTTAAAAAAACAGATGCTGCCTGGAGTTCCCTGGGTTAAACCTTATCAGTTAATTTGAAAACGCTCTGCCCACCATTTTTTATTTTTTCATTCCAGTATTGAAAATTACGGTTCAAAAGGCCCTCCCACCATGTGTGAATTTTGCCATCCAAATTTTTCTTCAACTTATTTTTCCCAAACCCATAAAAATTTCTTTTTAAAAATGTTGGAATCCCCCAATAAATAATAAAAATTTGTTAACAAAATTGATAAAAAAATGGGCCCACCCATTTTGCAAAAAAAAAAATCTTTGAATGTAAAAACCTTTTGGGATTACCTTTTTCCTGAAATAACATTGGCTTTTTTTAATTCTTTTTGGGGGTTCCACAGAAAAAAACAAAAATTGTATGCTGGACATCGGGGTTTGGGGACATTTCTGTTAAATTTGTGTTTTCCGGGAAAAAACCTGGGGCGGCATTCAGGTACCCCCCCCATTTTTGGGCCTCTACCCCTGGAAAAACCCCTATCGGTAAGTTTGAAAAATAATTTTTTTGGGCCACAAACTTAAAGGTTACCCACCCAATTGCCCCGGGGAATTTTTCCAAAAATGCCGGAGTGAAGGGGGGTAATTTTTTACGGGAAAAAGTTTAAAACCATTTTCAAAAAAGGAATAAAATGAACATAAGGAATTGTAAATTTCAAAGGGCAATAAAAAGAAAGAAATTTAAAGTTTGTTTTGTTTCCTTTTCTTTTCCGGGCCCCTTTTTGGTCGCAATTTAAATTTTGGGGTTTTGGGGGCAAAATTGGGGCCCGCACCCCCCCCTTTTTTGGGTTGGAGTTTTAAAATGGGGTGGGCGGGGTTTTTTTTCCTTTTTGGTAAGGGCAAAATGGTTTGTTTGGGGTTGGGAAAAAGAAAAATTTGGTTGTTTTTTTTTCCCCCCCCGGATCCGGCCGGTCCCGGAATTTGGGGGGGGGGGGGGGGGGGGGGGGTGGGGAGGGGGGGGGAAAGGGGGGTGGGGGGGAAGGACCCCTACCCCGGGGTTTTTCAGATCCCCCACGTGTAAATTCTCGACAGGTAGCTCCCAATAAACCTACCCCCTTACCCGGGCCGTTTGGGAATGTGCAGACGGGGCCCTTTTGGGACACGCATGGCCTTTTGGGGTGGGTTTGGGGTTTGCGGGGTTGGACTTTAAAACCCCTTTTCCAAAAAAACCACAACCACATCCCTTTTCAACAAAAAACACCACACACACACACACGCCACAAACTTCAGTTGGTTATTTGTACATTTTCACTGTTTTATATTTCTATATCTTTATATTTGTTCATTAATATTTTATGTTTGTTTAGATTTCTAAATTCCCTTGGTTCTTTTACATAATTTACCTATTTGTTGTACTTTTAAATTATACTATTTGTTGGAATTCATTACAGTAAATTTTAATAAAGCCAAAACGTAGTTAGAACATTTATTCTTGAAGTTTTGAGGATCGTACCCAAAGGTTGGTGGAGTCTTCTGGCGCTTAAACATTGCACTCTCCCTCTTTGGGATTAGGGAAAAAGAAGATCATTGAAGAGAGGTTCACCGTCTGCTGTCTGGGGCCTGTGTTCGATATGCAAAATTTTTTCATAGAAGTGGATGGCTTGCTAAGGTTACAGTCTGAAAGTGCAAGACACAATTGTTGTAAACAGTTGTTTCCAAACCAGAATGGCCATTTTGGTCATGGTTAGGTTTGGGTTAGCTGGTTTGGAAGACATGCATCACAATGGGAAAAGCATATGAAGAGCATCTTCCCAAAAAATGCTATGGACAGCCATTGTCAGTACATTGCCAGTACTTTTTTTTTAAATTGATTTTCAAGAGAGCAATCAGGAAGTGTGACATTGGCTGAGATGGTACATACCGGTACGATGTTGAATCATTTAAATGCTGTTTTGGTAGTAACCAAAACAAAACCTTTTTGAAAGAAGATATACAAGCCATTTTGGGAAAAGGCTTTTTTATAAGATTCTGAAGTGTGATATGGAACTACGGCCCTGAAACCCCCACTAAATATATATATTTTTTTTGGTCTATCAAATAGAAATCACAAGAACTAAAAGGTCAAACATCTCACCTGCAAAGCAATTCCAATAATAAGTGAAAAGACAACATTCCTTTGGGGCAAATCGGAAGGATGACGGCATGGAAAGCTTCTAATGACGAAGTTTGGGAGATGTGGGCTGAGTTTTTTTGTTGGCCAACGTCATTCAGCGTTCTTTCTTTGCTGTTCATACAGCTTATCCAACTTGCTGAGGACCACAGTTCTCTGTAAGACAATAATTTTTCAGTCATTATATAGAAAAAAATAAACAAAACAATACACAAGTTTAACATCAATGATGCCCAGTAACTGAAGCCTGACAACAAAAATGGTAATGTCTTTTGAGACCTAAGTTTTCTGTGTGGCCCCATGATAGGCCAGGATACAGATAATAGCTTGGAGACACATAGTACCCCCATGTTCCATTAACCAGATGCCTCATAACATGTCCCCTCCCCCATTCCATGAGGTATAATGCTGCCTACGCCAGAGTGCTCATAAGGCTCAGTAGGACTTACCATAGTGTTGAAAATGTAAGATT
Organism: Engraulis encrasicolus; assembly: GCF_034702125.1. Classification (NCBI taxonomy): domain Eukaryota; kingdom Metazoa; phylum Chordata; class Actinopteri; order Clupeiformes; family Engraulidae; genus Engraulis; species Engraulis encrasicolus. The sequence goes on from NW_026944550.1 coordinate 9,492, forward strand.
CCCATCGGTGACTTCTTACACCATACTTTGATCGCATTACCAATTATTCCCGGGGGGGGGTGGGGGGGTGGGGGGGGGGTCATTGCTGTTTTTGGGGACCGGGTAAAGTAAAATTAATGAAATAAACACTCCTGGTTGGAGGTACTTTGTAGGATCTCTTGTCAGGCGGGCTGCAATGTTCACACGCAGCGATAAAGCGGATCCTCGTGGGAGTGTGGATGGTCTTGGACGTGATTAAGCATCGCACTCCACTTTCGCAACTCTCTCTGCCCCTGAGGTGGTGGCCCAATGGCCGTGGGGGGTGGGGGGGGGGGGGGATAAAAAAAAATAGACGTGAGGTTGTTGATGCCCTTTATCCACTTCTTCATCTTTTCCACACATCTTTTGTGCTTTACTGATGGCTTCAAGCCTTCTTTGGAGAAATTCCCTGCAGAAAAAAGATAAATAGATGAGCCCCTCAGATTAAACTACTAAAACAAGTCTTTTGTACACATTAATGTAAAAATGCATCCTAAAAAACTTGAATACAGACAAGATGCATATAGGTCATTCCTCATCTAAAGCATACCTGAGAATTCAAAAGGAAAAGTTGATAGCAATGACAGTATACCCTTTTGCAAAGTGCCAGAACATCATAATAGTGGTTGACGTTTGCTCTCGCCACTGAGGTTTAACTTCTGCTACATTGTGGATGACGGTCTGTGATAATGCAGTTGATGTCCGATTCCACAACGCCTCCAAAAAGTTTCAGACTCCTGATCAGGGCCCTCCTTCTCCCATGTAGCTGCCTGGCGCAGGCGGCCGCCACCAACCTCATTTGCTCTGCGAATACATGATGGCACAACATTTATAACAAACTGTACAAGGCTTTGATTTGAAAATAAACAAACCACTTGAAGATCATTTTAAAAAAGCGCCACTCATTGGAACCAACTGGAATGTCCACAATGGTGTTAAGATACATAAGTTCCATCATTGTGTAACTCCCATACTTTTGCAGAGGTGACCTGTGTTGATCAAAAGGGACATTTATTAAACCCAACGAGCCAACAATTTGATTATTATTTTGTCACTCGCTTTTTCACCTCAAGGATTAACCATCTTCCATCCCTGTGTTACAACTACTACAAGTGAATACAATACGAATAATAACACATAAAAACAATCATTTTATTTGGGAGTCCATTTCACAAACACCCAAATGTCACCTGTACAACAATAAAAATGGTTATCAATAGTAGTATAGACGGGCATTAATGGTCCAGCAATACATGTCAGTAGAAAATAGCAGTCAACAAACACAGAATCCAACACCAAAAAAAGAAGAAATAAAAATCATGACATAAAGCCCTTAGTCTCAGTTTTGCATTGTGATAGAAAAAGGTGCAGGTGCAACACAGTAACAAGCCTCTTTGTAATCAAGAATGTGATATTTCACAGAAGGAAACGTGTCAGAGGAGCGCAAAGACGAAGGGTGTCTAAGTAGATGGGCGCGGGAGGGGTAGGTTGGAAACTGGTGGCGCTGGCCTTTGTAAACAAGCTGGGAGGGTTTTTTGAAGTTTCCATGCGAGGGAACTAAACAGGAAGCCAAGTGCATCTGATGGAGGATGGAATTGTGTTAGTGGGATACAAAGGTTGTGTGAGGCGTGTTTACCTGGAGACAAAGCCTTCAGAGCAGGAGTGACGTAGCTGGCCCTAAAGGACAAGCAAGGGCTAACCTGTCCCAGGGGGCATCAGTGAAAGCAAAAAAAGGAATACTCAGACAAAATAACAACACCACTTCAAAAGGACAGCAGAGGATGCTACAGAGCCTGTGGGCATAGGGCTATACAGGCCATCACGGACTATAAGCCTTGCACCACGAAAGCTGTGACAAACAACACCTCTCGGCTAAAACCGATCCCTGAATACAGTTTTCTTTGCCCCGCTTTGAAAAGCACTCCAAAAATGGAAACACTCACCCACAGAAAACTCCCCCTCCCCCTCTCCCCCATGGATCAAACCCCTTTAACACTGTCCTCTCTGCCAGTGTTATAGAGGACCACTGGCCACCTTCAAACCACACGCAACCAGGCAGAGCTGGCCCAGACAACACAATACCAGGCCCGAGTGTTGAAGGATTGGGCAGAAGAAGCTGAAGGATGTCTTCATTCACAGACCATCTTTAACATCTCTCTGGAGCAAAGCAGTCATCCCATCCACTTTTCAAAGTCTGCTACTATCTTACCTGTGGCCCGAAGAAATCATCACCATCATGCTTCAATGACTTACCGTCCTGTAGCGACTGACCGCCCATAATCATGTGAAGTGCTTCGAACGGCTAGTCCTGTCACAACATCAAAGCTGCACCCTATATTTTAACAAGGGGGGGGGGGGTCCCTACCCCACCACCCTAGACCACCTACCAGTTTCGTCATTACCGAGCCAAGCGACTCCACGGAGGATGCACATTTCGCTCTGCCCTCCATCCAAGCCCTCACCCACTTGGACAATTAATAGGACTCATATGTGAGAATGGCTGTTCAGTTGACTTTTCAGGCTCAGCATTCAATACCATAAATTTACCACAAAAAACTCATCCAGAAAAACTGGACAAACGAGGTTTCCAGCACCTCCCTCTGCAACTGGCTGCTGGACTTCCTGATGCAAAGACCACAAGCAGTACGGGTAGGGAACAACACCTCGGAGCACCCCTTGTACCCTGAGCACGGGGGGCCCCGCAAGGTTGTGTTCTCAGCCCCCTGCTGTTTCACCGTGCTGCTGGACACACGACTGCACAACGTACGCCCACAGCACTAACCATCTAGTGAAGTTTGCGGGATGATACAAACATCTGGTGGGCGGGCCTCATCAGCCAAGGGGCGATGAGACTCTCTACAGAGAAAGAAGTAGACATGCTGGCCAAGATGGTGCAAAGACAACAACACTCCTGCTGAAATGTTCAACAAGACCAAGGAGATTGTTGTCCAAAACTTCCAAAGGGCCCAAAAAACAACTGCCACCACTGACCATCGACGGCGATGCTGTGGAGAGAGTGAGCAGCACCAAGTTCCTTGGAGTGCATATCAGCGACGACCTCTCTTGGACCACCAACACTACATCACTGGCGAAGAAGGCCCATCAGCGTCTCTACTTCCTGCGCAAACTAAAGAAGGCAAATGCTACACCCTCAATCATGACAACAATTCTACAGAGGAAACCATAGAGGAGCGTCGTGTCCAACTGCATCAACAGTGTGGGGAGGAAGCTGCACAGGAGAAAAAACAGGAAGACACTCTCCAGCTTCCCCAAGCGTGTTGTGAACACAGCGAAGAAGATCATTGGAGTACCACTCCCCTCCCTGCAGGACATTTACACCACACGCCTCACCCCGGGATAAAGCACTGATGATCATCAAAGACACAAGCCAACCCTGCACACAAAACTGTTCAGCCTCATGCCCTCTGGAAAGAGGGTACAGGCGCCTCCTGTTCCCGTACCACCAGGCTGGCGAGCAGCACAATGACACCAAGCGATCAAGAGCCTGAACACTCAACCCACTCTCTCCCTCGACTTGTCAGCCTCTAGCCAGCAAGGCACTGACAACCCCCCCCCCCATTCCCCATCCCCCACCACCATATCTGCGACGCTGAACATTTTCCACCTGCACTCAACTAATACTTGTGACTGAACTTTCAACCTGCACGTAACTCAACAACCGTGCACACGCAACACTACTCACACACACACACAAAATCCCACCCACACACACAAGCACCACTCCTTGCACTTTTCTGCACTAGAAACCCACATACATAAGCACGAGACTGAACACACACACACACACATCACACAACCCACACACACACAGCACAACACTGCACACACACACACACACACAGACACAACGACACACACACACAAGACGCACACCGCAACCTTCTACCTGCACTAGTCACATTACTCACACTACCACACACACACTCACACACCAACTCACACACCACAACACACACACAACACCCACACACACACAACACACACACACACACACACACACACCCACACCACACAAACACACACAACACACTGCTTGCTGTGGTACTTGACAGACCTTTTTTTTAATATTTATTTTTCTTCAAAATGCTTACTATTACCATGTCAGAACGCTATAAAGGGACATTTTTTTTTTTAGGAAAAAGCACAAAAGGCACAACAAATACCTCTTAATGTATGTCCTTACAAAGTCTTCTGTGGTGCAGTCTTGCAGTTTAAATGCCTGTATGGAGCACTGTCTATGGTCCATACTGTCTTAAGTCCATGTATAAGTACTGTCTATGTCTATACTGTCTATGTCCTTACCTAGATTAGTCTATGTCTGTATGGGAAAGCAAGATATGTAATTTCAAATTCTTTGTATGACCAGTGCATGTAAAGAAATTGACAATAAAACCTACTTGACTTGACTTGACTTGGAGAGTCAGCTCTCATGTCACCACCGAGGATCACATTGCCTTCCTGTGTAAGCCGCTCTACAATGTTGTCCTGCATCACTTTCCAGTGGTGAAGAATTGCCCGGTTTCGATGAACGCTTCTGGCATGGCGACGAAAGGTTTCTAGCAGAACAGCTGGAAGGTTTTAGCATTGAAGGAACCTGGTGAATTAAGGGAGATAAATAGTGAAATGAGTGGTGAAAGCCCCCAACAGGGAAACTCCAACTCCCATTATCATGTGGACACAGCCACTCAAGCACAGCACACAAAGTGAAAACAACTGAACACAAACGAAATTGCATTTATGCTTCACCCGTGCCCGGGTACCACCAGTCATGGAGGAGGATGGGGGTAGAGAGAACTGGTTAGTTTCCCCCCCCCCCCGGCAGGTGGGAGTCGAAAC
>NW_026944551.1:0-14243 GCF_034702125.1 Engraulis encrasicolus
ATAGCGGGAGGGGGGAACCTATGTTTCGAGAGCCGTTTCTGGCCCTTGAGGCCGTTTTATTCAGTCTCCGACATAATTTCAATATTATGCCGCTTCACATGAAATATGACATATTTTGTAAAGTAATCTTAGACATTACAATTGCAATACAATTAAGTTATATCCAGGGGACCAAGAGAAGGTGGGGTCTGTTTTAAACTTGTCTGCCTCCAATATAGCCCATAAGTGCAGGGAGAAATCCTGGTTTGTGTTCAAAGTGTGGCCCTCTCGAGGTGAAAATGCTTCCGTGAGCAGTTTTTTTCGCGCTGTAAGAATCAGCAGTTTAGATGGGCCATTAGGGTCATTTCACGTGAAATCAGACACTTTGGGACCCGACCGACCCGGATTTCAATCATACTTGGTGTGCCTTTTTAGTAGCAAGGTAGCACCCCAGAACTGCATTGGTTTGAATCTGACACTACTATTAAGGGAGAAACAGAGTAGGAAACGTTCACATGTGAGGGTAGGACACTATACATTCAGCCTTGAATATATCAGTCAGTGTTAGTCACAAAAAGATGCCTGTGGTGTTATTTGAAAGCTCTTTTCTGGCTCTACATATTACACAATCAGCTTGGAATACAACAACTCTCGGAATATGAATTATGATAAATTGAAAAATTAAAAATTGAATATCTAAAAAACCTATATTTTAAAATGGCCAGTTCCTTGTCCAAACGTAGCCGGCAATGTCATTAGCAACACCTCAAATGCTGGTTGTGGGTTCGGTTCTTTATTCATTTCAGAGAGAATTTGACTCATAAATATGGCATCATACAGACCACTTACTAATAATATGGTAATACCATAGTAGCATCACATGACAAAACAAAAATGGTCAGTTTCCATGGTCCCAGGTTTCAGAAACTAAGGCAGATGTCCATTTATACACACCAAATGATGATATGTGAATGTTTGAACATTCCTTCTCTGTGTACCTGTGTCATCTTCCCTTTACCGTACTTTAAAGAGATAACCAATGGCTACACTCTCATTTTGTACTCTACCAGTGCATTTGAAGCAGCAGCTGTGTCTTTTGTAGATAATGTATAAGTACGTCCCGTTGCAGTTGCAGGTTCCACTACCAGAAGCGCATCCTGATGATCCATGACAAGTCTATCTGGTCTGAAGGGAAAAGTGAAGGATGGAGATGGTCCATGAGGATGCAGGAAGTTCAGTTTCACCTCTCCAGTGCTCGGCATACATTCCTCAACACATGCTAGCCACCAGTTGCCATCATATACAGCTACAACATACCCTTTGATGCTTGAAAATGTACACATTCCTTTACTGAGCTCACTCTTTCAACTCTGCCTTCTCTGAATGCTGAAAATGGCCTAACTTCCACTGTGTCCATTGACAATGGGCAGAAGCTGTGTAGTTTTTGAGTACCTGGAATAGTTCTTGCAGATTCCAACCTTTTCAACAGGTTCTCAGCTTCATGAAAACTGCAAACTGGCAATGGATGTTCTTGAGAGAGATGCACCATCATGAAGCTGAGAACCTGTTGAAGAGGTTTGAATCTGCAAGAACTATTCCAGGTACTCAAAAACTACACAGCTTCTGCCCATTGTCAATGGACATTAGGCCATTTCCCGCATTCAGAGAAGGAGTTGAAAGAGTGAGCTCAGTAAAGGAATGTGTTACATTTTCAAGCATCAAAGGGTATGTTGTAGCTGTATATGATGGCAACTGGTGGCTAGCATGTGTTGAGGAATGTATGCCGAGCACTGGAGAGGTGAAACTGAACTCCCTGCATCCTCATGGACCATCTCCATCCTTCACTTTTCCCTTCAGACCAGATAGACTTGTCATGGATCATCAGGATGTGCTTCTGGTAGTGGAACCTAACTGCAACGGGACATACTTATACATTATCTACAAAAGACACAGCTGCTGCTTCAAATGCACTGGTAGAGTACAAAATGAGAGTGTAGCCATTGATTATCTCTTTAAAGTACAGTAAAGGGAAGATGACACAGGTACACAGAGAAGGAATGTTCAAACATTCACATATCATCATTTGGTGTGTATAAATGGACATCTGCCTTAGTTTCTGAAACCTGGGACCATGGAAACTGACCATTTTTGTTTTGTTTTTGTTTTGTCATGTGATGCTACTATGGTATTACCATATTATTAGTAAGTGGTCTGTATGATGCCATATTTGTGAGTCAAATTCTCTCTGAAATGAATAAAGAACCGAACACCAGCATTTGAGGTGGTTGCTAATGACATTGCCGGCTACGTTTGGACAAGGAACTGGCCATTTTAAAATATAGGTTTTTTAGATATTCAATTTTTAATTTTTCAATTTATCATAATTCATATTCTGAGAGTTGTTGTATTCCAAGCTGATTGTGTAATATGTAGAGCCAGAAAAGAGCTTTCAAACAATACCACAGGCATCTTTTTGTGACTAACACTGACTGATATATTCAAGGCTGAATGTATAGTGTCCTACCCTAAAATGTGAACCTTTCCTAGTCTGTTTCTCCCTTAATATTAGTGTCAGATTCAAACCAATGCAGTTCTGGGGTGCTACCTTGCTACTAAAAAGGCACACCAAGTATGATTGAAATCCGGATCGGTCGGGTCCCAAAGCGTCTGATTTCACGTGAAATGACCCATTAGTCCAGTCAGTGATTTTCCAACTTCGGGCTGGGGCCCACTGGTCAGTCCCGAAGGTATTCCAAGTGGGCCTTGGAAATTCACACCAGGAGAGGAGACACTGGCGACTGAATGCAACACATACAAGAAAGATAAAATTTGCCTCACACTCTCGCGTTGTAGCCAAAGGTTTAATTTTGTGACAATGACTCGACCAAAATGACCTTCTTTATGACACTTTAATTAATTGATTAATAGATTAATCTATGACATAAGAAAATTTTCTTTCTTTGCTTCAGCCCCTCTTACCATCATTATGTTTATGAAATAATAAATAAATGTGAGGAATATGGCAGACGGGTCATTTCACATGAAATCAGACACTTTGGGACCCGACCGACACGGATACTTGCTGTGCCTGTTTAGTAGCAAGGTAGCACCCCAGAACTGCATTTGTGTGAATCTGACACCAATATTAAGGGAGAAACAGACTAGCGAAGGTTTACATATGAGGGTAGGACACTATGCATCAGAGGTGTGACCAAGTCACTAACGTGCAAGTCACAAGTAAGTCTCGAGTCTTTCCACTCAAGTCCGAGTCAAGTCACAAGTCAAGACACATCTGACCAAGTCAAGTCCAAGTCCAAGTCGTACCCCAGCCAAGTCAAGTCCAAGTCCAAGTCTCATTTTTTTTCAAGTCCTTAACAAGTCACAAAGGGATTTTCCATTTGCAATCACAATTTCGATCATAAATTCATTAGTATAATAATGAGACCTGAGTAAAAAGATGACAATTACTAAAACAGTTGCAGAGAAATCAGTCTAAACCAAACTACTGCTTGTGCTGTGTATGTAAAATGACATTGAATTTCATATTTTTTTCACATAAAAATACATTTCATGTGAATTTGTACTTAAAGAAAGGAGCAACCATATGCCAAATATTTACTGTCCAGTGGGCAAATAGTCCTGTTTGCAAGAATGTGTGCGTATGTGTGTGTGTCCACTCCGTTCCATCATCTGATGGCATAAACCTATTCCACTACTCCACCATGGTCTTGGTGGTGGGCCGGTCACATCTAGTCAAGGTTGTAAGTTATACAGACTCTAGCATCATAACGCTAAGGACAGGACTATGGTTAACTTTTTCACTAGGAGCACAGGCAGGGCCGCTGACAGCTTTGGCTGGAAGGTTTTGTCAAGACATTAGGGGGGCATATTACACTTCCGACCTGAAAACGCGGATTCACACTTTCAGCGTACTATGTTTGAATTTACCCACAAAGGCCAAGGGTGAAAGTAGTTCATGTCTTACAGGTGCTACCCACCCTCCCCCCTCTCTTTACTGTAGTGTAACACTCGACTAATGTAAACATTTTGGTTTGGCTTTAAAAGACGCCATTTTCCCTAAGGTACCATATTAAGCTCACCATTCTCATCAAGATATGACATACAGTAGGGGTAATCAATTTCTTTTTTTTTTATAAATTGAGCCCTGTGTGTGTGTGTGTGTGTGTGTGTGTGTGTGTGTGTGTGTGTGTGTGTGTGTGCGTGCGTATGGGGGGTGGGGCTACACATGTGAGACAGGATGATGAGTTAACAGCACAGCTCAGCAGGCAGCCCTGTCTCAGCTGGTCCACTTCATCCCATTATCTGTGAACCAAAAGCTGAGCATTGACAGTGTCATAACTGTGAACCCACCAATGAGCACGCACATGCATGGTGCAGTACTAGGCTATAGTCTGCTGTAGGCTACGTGCCAACAGTATTTAGCCTAGTAGACACTTGTCCATATGGGCTAAGAAATGAGGACAAAGTAGGCCTAGTTAGTTGGATTAAATTCGTGGTAAAGTAATGATGAATTTCTTGAATTTCCCTCTGGGGATCAATAAAGTTACTCTTCTACTCTACTCTACTCTACTCTACTATTGTTGAAGCTGATATCGGCATTGTCGCTTTCCCCCTCACATTCTCGCCGCAATGGCCCATCACCAACCATTTTTACTGCGTCACAGTCCAAGTTAACTAGAACTTCGTTTGCACAGTCATTAATCCACGTCTTGTTAATTATATTAGGCTACTAGACTATTCGCCAGCACGCTGTCAATTAAACATGGCGTTAGCGCTGCAGAATGTCAGTTATGGCAACGAGGCAACCTTGTTCTGCGCTTCTACAGTGTAGGAAGAAGGAAGGTGTGTAATGCCCTACCCAACATTTCGCTCCGGGGGGGTCATTTTTTTTTTTCCCCGAACGAATATGCGCCTCGCGCCATGCTCTCGTCTCCCTGTTCTCCCCAATCGCCCTCTCCTCCCCCACAAAGGCACTTGTATGCTGTCTTCAAAAAGATTAAGTTCACGTCCAGGTCATAGATTGTAGCCAAACAAAGTTCTGCTTCTATGTTTCCTAATTTTTGTTAATTTGGAAAACAGGGTTACATCCCAGTTCTCCAGTGCTGGCGTCGTGTAGCTCTAACGTGTCATTTCCAAGCAGCAATTGCGACTCCAAACTCCCCCAAAATACCAAACGAAGCAAGTAGTTCGAACTGTGAGAAACATAAGATAAAGCGGTGTCAACACCACGAGATACAAGGTTCGCGCGCGCAAGGATTGGGCTGGGAGCAGCACGCGAGAGAGAACATGCTTTTTATCCGACCCATGCCTATGTCTTGCGCTGCTCAGCAGTAGCTTTGCAACCTCTATCTCGCATTACATTTAAACTTCACGAAAGGCTGCATTAAAGATTGCGTTTGAACTGATGTGGCTGACATGATAGTGTGTCAAGGCTGAGTTTTAAAACTTTCAAGGAACAGGTAGCCTATGGCATTATCTTACCATTTGACACATGGGACACTGCTACTCTGCTTTCAGCTGGCTGAGGCGGTATTCCAAAGATAGCCCTGATGTCCTTAGAAATGTTTCGATTCAAGTCATCGAACAACAAGCAGTGAGGTTCGGGGCGTAGGCTATAGCTTGTTTATAGCCATGCGCAAGCTTCGCGGGAAGCAGTGTTGTTTGCGCTTAGTTTCTTCAAAGTTTTTCCAATAGCCATGCAGTATTCCTCATCTCGCGCCTTGACCAATTATTTGACAATTTTGGTCGTTTGTCTTGTCTCTTTGCAAGACTGTCATGAATAGGCTATAGGCTAAATTATTTCCCTTTGGAACCATTCACCCAGCATCTAAAGTAGGCAACCGGTGGAGCTCTTTTGATGGATGCAAGACCAAGTGTTCTCTGCTCGCCTATTTTCGATTGCATGCTGGAAGACTAAGACATGTATAAACGTGTCTTTTTGTATTGATTCCAATACTCAACCGATGGTGGCTGGTCAATGCAAAAAATGTTACCGAGAGGTTATCTTTCTAGACTAAGCGCGAGCTTAAAGATCGCCTCTCAACGTAATTTAATTAATATTGCCGTGTTCCCAATTGTTATTGAATGTGTTACGCGTTGGTCCTGTTTTAAAAAACGTTCTGGTTGCTTTGTTTCAAGACGTTTTTGCAAGCTGGCAAGGTGGCTTGTGGAGAAACGAGAGAGTGTTCCGTGTTTCTCGTGGAAATGCGTCTCTGATTGGCTCACTCCTCCTGCTCTCAAAGAAACGCGTCTCTGATTGGCTCAGTCCTCCAGCCTTGGGAGAGAATGTAATGGGAAACAGAGTCGCCACTTCCCCGGATGGTACTGCACTATAGGGGCGCCAACGGAGGCGTGCAGGCTCCATTCAGGGCTGTGCTCTTTCGACAGCGACCCCTAGGCGAGCTGTAGGCACGGAGCAACCGGAGTGAGCAGGCTTTATGTATGAGGCTTTGTGCTGTGTGTGTACCTGAGAGTAGCAACCAGCTGATAGCTAAGCTAAGCTATGTTTCGGACCACCAGACGTTGCTTGTTTTGAAAACAAGCAGAAAAAAATTACTCGACATGTTTTTAGATAAATGGGTCGATATAAACCTTTGTGGGCAACGCCTTCTTTCGACGTGACGAAACACAGAAAGGCTTTCGTGATTCGCTCGTTTCTCTGCATTATTGATGTAAATTGGGAAACACCGGGAAACACAGCCAGGAGAGTTGACGCACCGCTATGAGAGCCTTGCAAGTGAGTTTAACTTGGGGTGACCGTCCGATCTTCGAAAGGAGTGAGTAAAACTGAGTTTTATCGGAAGTTGGCCTTTAACATGCATTTTCAGCGCGTGGAGTTGTGGTCGTGAAATAGCCCTGGGATATCAAGCCATATAGCCTACGGACACATCCTGGGTTGGGGGAAACTTAAAAGCAGGCCATATTCGTAACGTTTACCTCGCCACATATCCATCATAACGTGGTTTTGTCCGCGATGGTGGAAATGAATAGGCTGCATTTCACTTTGAAGTGACTGACTCGCAAGCATAGTGTGTGGGAGCGGAACATAGGCTACTGTAACAGCCTTCGGGGGCTGAAGGCAAGCGCATTCATAAAGGACAGGGAAAGCAAAACGGATAGGCGTAGGCCTACTCTTTTATAAAACAACAATAGATTAAGTCCTGTGGTTCGGTTATGTCAGCAGTGTGTGCTTTTTTATTTCAACTGCTTAAATAGCCTAATGTTCAACAATCAATGTCCATCACCATTTAGCTAAAATATTTAGACAGCTTGGTTCTCACTGAATTTCTGTCGTAAGCGAGGGGCGAGAGAGCGAGAGCTTCACGTGTGTAGCCAGACGCGTGTTGCACATCACAGCGCCCCACCACACACACTTCCTACAACATTGATAGAAAATATTTGTTGATCACAGTGCAAACTTCCATAGCCTACCCTATTAAGAATGCAAAATGAGTTGGGGCTGAGAAGGAGATAAATTAACTTCCGCGATGGTTTAAAATGTAGGCTATGTTTGTTCTGGAGACTCACTAAAAAATGCTGTTTTTGCCGCTGGTCGCGGCGCCTAGGCCAGCTGCGTCGGCCGCCAATGGCATAGCACCGCTTAGGACAATGACGTGATTCAAACAAAGAATGTGGGCGGGCTGTTGCATTCTGAAAACAAGGGTTGGACTTGGACTTTTTTTTTAGACCCAACATGGCAAGTCACGCCAAGTCATTGAAAGTTACAACTGTCAAGTCCAAGTCGAGTCCCTAGTCAAAGGCGTGCAAGTCGAGTCGAGTCGCAAGTCTTTTCTGATCTTGAAATTTCAAGTCGCAAGTCTTCACACCACTGACTCGAGTCAGACTCGAGTCCAAGGCACTGGACTCGAGTCCACATGTCTGCTATGCATTCAGCCTTGATTATATCAGTCAGTGTAAGTCACAAAAATGTGTCCGTGGTGTAATTTGAAAGCTCTTTTCTGGCTCTACAAATTACACAAACAGCATGGAACACAACAACCTTCAGAATATGAATTATCAAAAATTGAAAAAATAAAAATTGAATATCAAAAAAACTTATATTTTAAAATGTCCAGTTCCTTGTCTAAACATAGCCTGCAATGTCATGAACAACACCTGAAATGCTGGTGTTTGGTTATTCATTTCAGAGACAATGGAACTCAAATATATGGCATCATACAAATCACCTAGGCCTAGTAATAATATGGTGATACCATAGTAATATCACATGACAGCATGTCTATCGGAATATGTGAAGGATGGAGATGGTCCATGAGGATGCAGGAAGTTCAGTTTCACCTCTACAGTGCTCGGCATACATTCAGAGAGGATTTATAGAGGAGAGGCCAAACTGGCAGCTTCTTCCGGGTGGTACTGTCCACGGGGCGGCGATGTTCAAGCAGAGGAGAGCCGTCAGAATGAATGGGGGTCCTATGAAGCTCCACAATAGACGCAACTGATGTGTCCGATATGGAAGGTCACCGGTTTTCATTTTATTTTTCCTAAAGGAAGTGTAAATTGCCCTTCCAAATGGCATTTGGTTTGATTTTTTAAAGTCATTGCATTTTTTAAAAAACACGCATTTTGTGCATGAATAACGTGAAACTCAATTACCCAGAATGCTGCACGTGAGCTCTGTACCCGGGTGATTCTGGAAAACAAACATGGCGACAACTCGCTTTTACTACCTTAAAAATGTGTTAATCCGACGCTAGATTTCTTAACTGATGAAAATCGAAGGCAGAAATCAACATTGTAGTGTCTAAATATGAGGTCGATTGGTCTATTTGTGGCGTACATCACGATCGGCCGAGTTGTTGGCCTCACGTTTGTCCAGTTAGCTTGTGGCTAGGCTACGTCTCGCCGACGTTAGCATCCGGTTTAGTTCCCCATTCACCAATTGGATGTCGTCATTTCCTTAGCTAGAAGCTAGTGAAGACTGACTCACAAATGTCGAAGCTGTAAGAAACTAGACGGATATAACTCCTAGGTTACTGTGTTTTAAATTGTAATGTTTAATTTGCAGTCAGAGACGACCGTAATATGTCCAGGTTTCAGTTGCTAGGGAGGACTTATTGTGGGCCATTAGCCCCAGCCCAATAGGGGAACCCCAATCTGCTCTGTCTGAACAGCGCCCCTAATGCAAATCCATTGAACTGCGGCCAAATTTTGTATAATGGGGCGAATAGCCTGTGGGACGGCTATAGGTAGAAAGGCTATGATACATTCCTTAACACATGCTAGACACTAGTTGCCATCATATACAGCTACAATATACCCTTTGATGCTTGAATATTTTAAAAAAATCCTTTACTGAGCTTATTCTTTCAACCCTGCCTTCTCTGAATGCTTAAAATGGTCTAGCTTCCACTTTGTCCATTGACAATGGGCAGAAGCCGTGTAGTTTTTGAATACCTGGAATAGGGAGCGACATGGGTGCAGGGCCCAACGGGAAAATGCCTGGTAAATGCCAGATGGCCAGTCCAGCCCTGTCCCTGACACTACTCTATTACTACTTCATTACAACTCATTTCAACCTTTATGTCCCATTATCTCTGAAATGAGTAAAGAACCAAACACCCCATTTTCAGGTGTTGTTTATGACCTTACAGGCTATGTTTAGACAAGAAACCAGCCATTTTAAAATATAAGTTTTTTTGATATTCAATTTTAAATTTTTCAATGTATCATAGAAACCAAAACGTTGCGTGAGGAATGTATTATCCGCTTTTTGATCAGGGCTTTAGTAAGTCCGCGTGGCGTTATTGACAGCTGATAGACGGCCAGCATATCAGTAGACTAGCTTTTCATGCTGACCGTACAATAACCTTGCGCGCTGCAAAGGCGAGCCACATGCTGCTCGAGCGTTGCGCAAGGAGGACTGTAGAACTGTGTACCGAAAATGTCCATTCAGAAGTTGATGTCCTTCTGTAGGCTATGCCTGCTTTGTTTTGCCTACTTTTCTAGACATTCTTCTTCTCTGTCAGCAGTCACTAGAAGTAGCAACAGAAGCGTGCTGACGCGTTCAAAATAAAAGCCACGAACGACGGTCATAAAAGGCAAAAAAACAAAACAAAAAAACATTAAAATAACCTGTTGCGTTATAGCATTAACAAAATTGTCGGGCGATATTGACCTCAATAGTTAGCGCACCGTTAACGCATTAACGTTGCCCAGCCCTACATAATTCATATTCTGAAGGTTGTTGTATTCCATGCTGTTTGAGTAATTTGTAGAGCCAGAAAAGAGCTTTCAAACAACACCACAGGCATCTTGTCACTTACACTGACTGATATAATCAAGGCTGAATGCATAGTGTCCTACCCTCACATGTAAACCTTTGCTAGTCTGTTTCTCCCTTAATATTGGTGTCAGATTCACAAAAATGCAGTTCTGGGGTGCTACCTTGCTACTAAACAGGCACAGCAAATATGATTGAAATCGGTGTTGGTTGTGTCCCAAAGTGTCTGATTTCACGTGAAATGACCCAGACAAAAACAAAGGCATAGGTGTGTGTGCGTGTGTGTGTGTGTGTGTGTGTGTGTGTGTGTGTGTGTGTGTGTGTGTGTGTGTGTGTGTGTGTGTGTGTGTGTGTGTGTGTGTGAATGACACACTTTTAAACAAACTGGTTATTATGACCTCAGTCAGCTCCGCCCTCTGTTTTGTACTATGAAAGAGGATGCAGGAAATGAACATGCATTTTTCAGCAACCTCTTGGCAGGTAAGACTTCATCTGCTAATTCCGCGCGCGTGTGTGTGTGTGTGTGTGTGTGTGTGTGTGTGTGTGTGTGTGTGTGTGTGTGTGTGTGTGTGTGTGTGTGTGTGTGTGTGTGCTGCAGTGCCTAAGTGTCTTTCCCGATGCTTGTTAGCCGGTTGACCTGCAGGGCGCTGACCTCCCACCTATGCACTGGACGAGGCCAGCCGAGACTAGAGATGACACGACCCAGCTCAAGTAAGAAACACACACACACACACACACACACACACACACACACACACACACACACACACACACACACACACACACACACACACACATATCACATATTTTAATATTTTTTATTTGGATCTCATCAGAAAGACAGCATTGCAGATCCAAATAGTGCTGGAAGCAAATGTCATTGTAGTCAGTAAGAACTGATCAGAGGACTGATTGCACACACACACACACACACACACACACACACACACACACACACACACACACACACACACACACACACACACACACAGTGTTTTCATGGCCCTGTGAAGTGTATCGCTGTTAATTCTATTCATGTCAGTTAATGAGAGAAAGTACATCTTAAGCACAGTGTCTGGCAGTGTATGGCCGTCTGCATCGAGTTGACTAAATCAGGAGCCAAGTCTTCTGTGTCTCACAATTCAGGTGATTCGAAGGTGCAGTACAACATTCATTTATATTTAAAGTTAAAGGCTTTTAAAGTATTGGTAACACTTTATAATAATGTTCCTTAGTAAAGACTCAGTAAATAATTAACTAATGATGAATAAAACATTAACAAATGTTTTTATTATCAACTAAGCTTTATTAATGCTTTATAAAATATCTACAAATGATATATTCAAGATCTTACACACCTTATAACAGAGTATTTTATTCATTTACAAGCAACTTGTAAATGTTCGATAAATATAAAATATTAACATAACATTTCCTAGTTATTTACAAGCATTTGTTTACATTTCCTAGTCATTTACAAACGTTTGTTAATGTTTTGTTCATCAATAGTTAATTATTTATTAAGTCTTTATAATGCTTTTTTGCATCCATTATTCTAAAGTGTTACCAAAGTATTTTCCAATAATGGGTGCTTCAAGAATGGCAGACTAGCACACTTGTTTTTACAAGTCAGTGGGAAGTTGGTGGAGACTCGGACAACACACTGTTTCTGATTCCCTTTTTCGACTATTTTGTCTCAAATTCTTCCCTAAGCATTGTTCTCACTTTAACCCATCAACAGCAATGACACATACTATATTCTATACTCGTATCCCTAAACATTATATATTTTAATGCACATGTGATGTATTCATCTTTCAATGTACATTATAATCGATTTCACTGATGACCAATTTATGATGATATCCAGGTAATACGGGCAATCGAAGGGACCTCACTCATTTTTATTTTTAATGGCAACTCACTCTAGAGAGAGAGAGAGAGAGAGAGAGAGAGAGAAGAGGAAAAAAGGAAAAAAGGAGACAGAGATGGAGGGATATGAAAAACATTTTGTGTTCCTTCCAACAAGTTCCAACATGTTGAAAGTGCATGGGAGGCTCCCAAAGACTCTTCCCACTCTGTCCTCAAAGAGGAATCCTTCTACATTTCAAATAAAATTAGACCAAATCTTTACCTGGTCTGATTAAAAAAAAGAAAATAATTAATAATAATTTGCATATGTATTGTGTAGATGTAGGCCTAATATAATATTCCACAATGGAAATGTAGGCTATTTGCCAACCTGTCAGTCTAAGTTTTATAGGCCTAGTAGGCTATATGCCTTTCCAATGTAGGCCTACTAATGAAAACAAATGATTGCATACAATATTACACTAGGGCTATTTAAGATTGTAGGCTACTGAAACTGATATTAGAAACTCAGAGTAGGATGGTCTACATGGGCCTACAAGAAGAAGAAAAAACAGGCAACAGGCAGGCGTGCGTCTGTGAGATATGTCCAGCATTCTCTTATCGTCAAAGACTCCCACCTTCTCTCTTATCTGTCGCTATTATTTAAGGTGTTTCAGCGACTAGAAACTAATGGACTATCTGTTGGCATTGACAGCAATTACATCTTTCAAAACAATAACGTTGACATGACTAACACTATCTTAAATGCTGACGAGGTTGCCGATGTCGCAAAATCACGTTGATGCAGCCTACTATGCACGCGCAGCGCTATGTTATGAAACCAAAACGTTGCGTGAGGAATGTATTATCCGCTGTTTGATCAGGGCTTTAGTAAGTCCGCGTGGCGTTATTGACAGCTGATAGACGGCCAGCATATCAGTAGACTAGCTTTTCATGCTGACCGTACAATAACCTTGCGCGCTGCAAAGGCGAGCCACATGCTGCTCGAGCGTTGCGCAAGGAGGACTGTAGAACTGTGTACCGAAAATGTCCATTCAGAAGTTGATGTCCTTCTGTAGGCTATGCCTGCTTTGTTTTGCCTACTTTTCTAGACATTCTTCTTCTCTGTCAGCAGCAAAGAGGCTTGAGACAAGAGGGCTTACTCACGTCATAACAGCGTAGTAGGAAATGATGGCGAGGGGAGTACGGAAATGTTATTCACTGTGGAACAGGTCATAGGACAGCGTGAATGTCTGTCAGCTGTCCTTAATTACCCCCAGCAATTACTGCTGACCAACAGCTGCCTTTAATTGGCCACAAATTATCCATCATGGTGTCACCCCCACTGACCATGTGCAAGGGAGTACAAAAATTGTATCCATCGCACCCACTGACCAATGACCATGCGCAAGGGAGTTCATTTTCCATCCACTCGTGTCCTCAGGCAACGCCCCCGTACTACACCGTGGCCAATGCATTTCCCCCCGAGAGATTGTTCTTACTCTTGAGTTTCTTTGGTTAGCAGTCACTAGAAGTAGCAACAGAAGCGTGCTGACGCGTTCAAAATAAAAGCCACGAAGGACGGTCATAAAAGGCAAAAAAAACCCAAAAAAAAACATTAAAATAACCTGTTGCGTTATAGCATTAACAAAATTGTCGGGCGATATTGACCTCAATAGTTAGCGCACCGTTAACGCATTAACGTTGCCCAGCCCTACTTTTCATACATGAAAAGGGGGATCTTCTCCATGGTCCACCATTTTGAATTTCCAAAAATAGCCATTTTTAGCTGCAAAAATGACTGTACTTGGACCATGCTAGAAAATATTTGGTTAATACTAAGTAAACTTTCATGTAAAGATCAAATTTGGCAATAGGCAGTCCAATTTCAATACGCAGCATAGTTGCAGTACCTTCTTTGACCATTTCTTGCACAGTGTCCCTTTAAAGTGCTGGGGGAAGCAGTACATGCCCCAGTGCCACACTCACCTACATCTCCATAGCATAGCATGAATAGCTAGCATGGCTGTACGTGCTTGTAAACAGTGACTACATTGTGCTGAAATTGGACTGCTCACCAGTCACCACAGTAGCACATGGCCAAAGGCTCACCATGGAGTGTCACTATTTTTCTCTCTCTCTCTCTCCCCCT
>NW_026944552.1:0-14278 GCF_034702125.1 Engraulis encrasicolus
ATCGTAAGCATGTTAACCATGACCTCGCGTTTGGGTAAAAGCGTTTGCTAAATGTAAAGGGTTCAAGTCCATTATGACCGTATTCGAAAATAATTTTTCCTTCATACAATAGCCTACACTTTCAAAATCGCCTCTAGATAGGGCCTACGTGACAGGCTATTTGATGCCTCTGTCAAATGCAAAATGATTTCGTTAACATGATGACAGCATGAGGAAGTGAGCGCGAGGCAATACGAAATTGGATGAGTAACAGAATATGTACGAAGCCAATGATCTGGCGAGGTGCGTAATGTCCAAATCGGTAAACAGATGGGCAACGGTAAACGCGCTAAATGCTTGTTATGGACATGCTGGAAATCTCTTCCAAGTTGTGTGCAGTTTCTTGCTCCCATCTAGAGAACAACAAACTACAGACAGGCTAAGCTCAAAGTAGAACGCTTGCTTCTGCTACCCATCTCTGATAAAGCGAGACGGAGGAGGAGAAACGGCAGTCACTCAGAGTAGTCGTACATTTAACCCTTCGCCTTAGCCTGCCGCCTGAATTACCCCCATGGCCAAATGTAACTTTTGTAAATGTAATTTGTGTTGGGATTTCTACAGAAAATTAAAAGGAAGTGTGTTTCTGAATCTCTCTCTCTTTTGTCTTAAGCCTGCTTAGACTGATTGTGGTTTTCAGTTACCAAAAAAACCCAGAAAGGGGCGCAAAATCTTTGCAAAAAATGAGAAAATGCCGCCACAAAATCAGACATTTTGACCGCAAAAATCACAAAATCCCAGTGCAAAATCCTGGAGGGACTGAATAGAGCACTATGTAACTCAATGGGAGCCCTGCCCTATGTAACTCAATGGGAGCCCATTGGGATGCATGTATAGAAGGAGTGTCACTGTATGCATGTTGTTGCCATATGGCAACAAATTAATTTTCGCTTTTTACAGAGAAAGTACAACTTTTTGGATTAAATGATGAAAAATGAAAGTTTACACATCCTAGATTAATGTTGAATTTTATTATGATGAAAATATATCTTGAAGTTTGAAAACTAACTATGTAAAGATTCCCACTATGACGTGACCTTCATAGTGTGGCGCATCCACATGAAAGTGGTGGGAAAACAGGATTTCCTAATATGGTAATGTCTTCAAACTGATAAATATTTCAAAATTAAAGTGATACTGTCCCATTTTTGGAAATAAGCTTATTTAACACCTCCCCTTGAGTTTAATAATAATGTTTTACTATTCTCTTGTACTTTCAACCGTTCTCTGGGTATGGCAGTGCAAATTTTACCTCTAAGCTAGCAGTTAATATTGAGTCCTATGAGACCAGCTGGCGGCTAACTGGTCTAATAGGACTCAATGTTAACTGCTAGCTTGGAGGTAAAATTTGCACTGCCATACCCAGAGAACGGTTGAAAGTACAAGAGAATAGTAAAACCCTATTATTTAACTCAAGGGGAGGTGTAAAATAAGCTTATTTCCAAAAATGGGACATTATCACTTTAAAGTCCCATGTTCACTCACAATGGGAAAAGTGGAGGATATTGGTTATACTCTTTTAAAAACCCCCAAAAAGAATTTGTTGCCATATGGCAACGCCATGCAATAGAGGGTTAAAGCCACAGGAACGATTAGCGAACGTTCCGTGAGAGAGTGGCGAGTAGGCGAGCGAGCGAGAAGCTAGTAACTAGCAGCGATGTGTGTGAACGTAGCTTTAGGGGTTCTCTAATCAATTATGCAGATTATCTATAACTGGGCCTATGGGTCATTTCACGTGAAATCAGACACTTTGGGACCCGACCGACACGGATTTCAATCATACTTGGTGTGCCTTTTTATTAGCAAGGTAGAACCCCAGAACTGCATTGGTTTGAATCTGATACTAATATTAAGGGAGAAACAGACTAGGAAAGGTTCACATGTGAGGGTAGGACACTATACATTCAGCCTTGATTATATCAGTCAGTGTTAATCACAAAAAGCTGTCTGTGGTGTTGTTTGAAAGCTCTTTTCTGGCTCTACAAATTACACAATCAGCTTGGAATACAACAATCCTCAGAATATGAATTATGATAAATTTAAAAATTTAAAAAATCACATTTTAAAATGGCCAGTTACTTGTCTTAACGTAGCCTGCAATGTCGTGAACATCACCTGAAATGCTGGTATTTGGTTCTTTACTCATTTTCAGAGATAATGGGACTCAAAAATATGGCATCATACAAATCACCTAGTAATAATATGGTAATGCCATAGTAATGTCACATGACAGCATGTCTATCGGAATATGTGAAGGATGGAGATGGTCCACGAGGATGCAGGAAGTTCAGTTCCACCTCTCCAGTGCTCGGCATACATTCTTCAACGCATGCTAGCCACTAGTTGCCATCATATATAGCTACAACATACTCTTTGATGCTTGAACATTTAGAATATTCCTTTACTGAGTTTATTCTTTCTACCCTGCCTTCTCTGAATGCTGAAAATGGTCTAGCTTCCACTGTGTCCATTGACAATGGGCAGAAGCTGTGTAGATTTTCAGTACCTGGAATAGGGACCGACGAGGGTGCAGGCCCTGCACCCTCGTCGGTCCCTATTCCAGGTACTGAAAATCTACACAGCTTCTGCCCATTGTCAATGGACACAGTGGAAGCTAGACCATTTTCAGCATTCAGAGAAGGCAGGGTAGAAAAAATAAACTCAGTAAAGGAATATTCTAAATGTGCAGGGCCCACCGGGAAAATGCCCGTTATGCCAGATGGCCAGTCCAGTCCTGTCCCTGACACTACTCTATTACTTCTTCATTATAACTCATTTCAACCTTTATGTCCCATTATCTCTTAAATGAAAAAATAACCAAACACCCCATTTTCAGGTGTTGTTTATGACCATACAGGCTATATTTAGACAAGAAACCGGCCATTTTAAAATATGAGTTTTTTAGATATTCCATTTTTAATTTTTCAATTTATCATAATTCATATTCTGAGGGTTCTTGTATTCCAAGCTGATTGTGTAATATGTAGAGCCAGAAAAGAGCTTTCAAACACCACAGACATCTTTTTGTGATTAACATTGACTGATATAATCAAGGCTGAATGTATAGTGTCCTTAGCCTGGTTCACACCAGACGGTGTATGTGTAGCTTCGGTGCCCCCTGGCGGCGCAGAGCAACACACACTACCGTCTGGTACACAGCCATAGATCACGCTCCGTCTCCAACCAGAAAATAGGATGAGAATTTATTGCTTCGGCACGGCCTCCTCACCAACAAATTCCTTCAAAAACCTTCCTGTTAATCTTTAAAGAGTCAATATAGTCTCTAATCTGTCTTGTGACTCCTCAATGTGAGTTACCGTTGAGTTTGAAGCAATAAATTCTCAGCCTATTTTCTGGTTGGAGACGGAGCGTGATCTATGGCTGTGTACCAGACGGTAGTGTGTGTAGCTCTGCTCCGCCAGGGGGCGCCGAAGCTACACATACACCGTCTGGTGTGAACCAGGCTATAGTGTCCTACCCTCATTTGTAAACCTTAGCTAGTCTGTTTCTCCCTTAAAGGGACACTGTGTGAGATTTTTAGTTGTTTATTTCCAGAATTCATGCTGCACATTCACTAATGTTACCTTTTTCATGAATACTTACCACCAGCATCAAATTCTAAGTATCCATTCTGACTGGAAAAATTGCACTTTTCATACATGAAAAGGGGATCTTCTCCATGGTCCGCCATTTTGAATTTCCAAAAATAGCCATTTTAGCAGCAAAAATGACTGTACTTGGACCATACTAGAAAATATTTGTTTATTACTCAGTAAACTTTCATGTTAAGATCAAATTTGGCAATAGGCAGCCCAGTTTCAATGAGCAGCATAGTTGCAGTACCTTTTTTGACCATTTCCTGCACAGTGTCCCTTTAATATTCATGTCAGATTCAAACCAATGCAGTTCTGGGGTTCTACCTTGCTACTAAAAAGGCACACCAAGTATGATTGAAATCCGGGTCGGTCGGGTCCCAAAGTGTCTGATTTCACATGAAATGACCCCTATACAGCCTACTATACATACTGTAGACTACATTGAATTTTGCTTGCCAAGTGTGTCTGCCTCAGCCTCAGAACATTGATGGTGAAATGCTTTTGTGCTTCAGAAGGAGACCTATCAGTCCAACAGGGCCAACCGGAAAATGTCGGTGAGTACAAAAATCACAAGCGCAAAACCATAGTTCCTTCTTTGTATACTTTACAGCATACAAACCCATAGTGAATCTTTCTAAGGGACAGGAAGGCTAATGACATCTATATTTCCTGATCTTTCTCTGTAGGGCCAACTGTTCTTCCTCGTGGGGTCCATGTATATCCTTTCACACTTCAAATTCCTCCAGAGTAAGTCCCTTGAAGTTGAAGACCTGTTGCATTTTTGTTTATTGTTGAACGATAAACACAAATAAATAATACCAACCAAAATCATAACATCTTGACAGGGATATGCCTTCTTCTTACGATGGGCACGCTGGAAAAGTGGTTTACTCCCTGAAAGCGAAGCTGGCACGGCGAATGCATTTAACCTCAAAGGAGAAAACAGAGATCACTTATGTCTCCAGGAATCTCATGCCCCTTCCAGAAACGGATGTAAGACCTGTTTCGTACACCTTCTCTGCTTTTATATTGATGACATTTTAAAGAAAATAATCCCTTTTAGTCTTGAATCAATATACTGTAGGCTACATGTAAATAATGTGGAGTAATACACTCAAACAATGACACCGAATGTGTCCCACTTTTCAAAGCAGTCATACGTAAGCCTAAAACATGGCTATTTTCAACACAGAAAAAGTATGAAGTTTTGTAAACATGAAAAGTGAAAACGCATTGAAAGATAAACGAGGCCATGCACATTCTCATTACTGTGTAATTGTTTGTGGTTTGTGCTCTGATTTCCTCTTTGTTGGCTCTTTGCAGGAGTCGCAGTCTGGGTCTGTAGAGAAAAAATTGAGGTTTCTGAACTCTGGAGATATCTCATTCGATGCTAGCATTGATGGCACACATTACTACACTGGTAGGTGTTGGCAGAAACTTTTTTCAATGAGGATACTGAGTAGTGAAGGAATTGCCCATATACTGTAAACGAATGAGGACAAGTTTGTAACGTAGTATGACGTGTCTGTGTCTATCCCCCCTTATTATGCAGAGACAACAGGCAATTTTATGCCCAAATCCAGGGTTTTGAATGAACTTTTTTCACCACCAGCCAAAATGGCTAGTAGACTGTGGGGTAGATTTCGTAGCTCCTTTAGAAAACGAGTTTCGTTCTCACTCTCGAGTGGCAACTTGATTTTTGCAATATAACCTCCTGACAATATGTAAAGCAATATGCTGGCTGTTGCCATGCTGAAAAGTTGCACGTTGACATTAAAAAATAATGAAAATAAAAAAGACTGGGGATGACGTCACATAATGCACAGTCAATGGGAAGTCTCTGCCCCTCAAAATTGAAAAGGGAATATTTATCTGCATATTGGGCTTTTTTCATAGGCATATAATTCACCTAATCATTGAAACAACATAGGCATTTCATTCCTGACCATTTTGCTGTTACTGGAAAAAATAACACAGCTTGCATTTCTTTACTGACACGTAGTTTTTTGGCGAATTGGTCTACCCCCGTCACCTCATTGCTCTATTGCTTTGAGGGAACAGACCTGTCCTCTTTGTGGTATTTATCTCTTGTTGCCTAATGATGGTCAGACAACCGAACACTAACAGCGAAAAAGAGCACTTCTGAAAGTTTGAGAGATTTTTTTTTTGCATGTGCACAACAAGTGAGCCCACTTACACCCCAACTTGTAACTTTTTGTCATGAAATCTGACGGTTACAGGTAGCATGCACGCACTAGCTGTATTCTGCCTCGTTGACTTTGCATTGACGTGACGTCACTCGGTTGGCTAGTTTTTGTTGTCATTTTTATAAATCAATTTGCAAGTTTTGAGGATGGCAACAGCCAAAATATTGATTAATGGGTTGTCAGGGGGTTATATAAGCAAAAATAAAGTTGCCACTCTTTAACACCAACGAACTGACAAGATATGAGACTGGGCCCACCACCTATAGTAGATGTTAATTTTACTAGCCAGACACACTCACTAATGGGGTCAAAGTGGCTCATCAGTTGGTGTTGTCCACCAGCCAAACTGAAATTTCACCAGCATTTGGCCAGTTGGCTGGTGTTCATTTAGAGCCCTGTGCCCAGCTAAACAAACTGCATCCCAAACATGTTCTTGTGTCATTGCAGAAGTACACCCCATTCCAAATTATTAAGCAAATGCCATTTTCCACTTATTGTCCTTTAATAGTCAAAATAAACGACAGTCACCAACCATATTTTTCAAGTCATCAACCATAAGTGTACAAATCAAATGTTTTTGAATGGACCTTCCAATAATATTTTTGTTAGGTTCAAACCCTTAACATTTGTAATTATGAAACACCTGAAATGAAAGACACAGAGAATCCTTAATTAAGTTTCAAACCGGCTTGGAGAGCGGATGGGGAGAACCGTCAGCTACCATTTTCCCCACTCGTTCTAAACGATGTAATAGCCATAAGTCATATTTATTGGAGGATTTTCCCTGATAACAATTATCTCTATCCGCTAAAGGGAAAAGGGGGCGTACCCGGATAGAGATTAATTCATTCACACACACACACACACACACACACACACACAAACACACGAACACACTAGCCAGGCTGCGCCCTCCTAGTGACGCAACACCTTCGGCGGCGCTGCAGATCGAATCTCGATTGCAAGTCTATGATAATCAGGCAACGAACACACAGTCCTTGGCCTGCCATGTGGAGATGCAACTCTGTTGTGTTTGGGCATTCCATTGTTCTGGTACAGATAAAGTCCTCGCACAGTCCAGTAATCTTCTGCAGCCTTGAACAGGAATTCTTGAATGTGAAAGGGCACATTTGTGCCAAGGCAACAGGTTTGCTCTCATAAAGAATAAAATACAGTTCCAACATTTCCCCCTGTTTATTCTTTATAGAGGCAAACATTAACATCATCCAGTGATCACTTCAAATGATTTTTTCTTTAAATAGGTACACTTAGAGGCCCCGAGCATAATCCCCTGGGTCAGGGAACAGATCAGGGACCTGGATGGAATCGTCAGATTGGTGTGGAGGCTCATGTTCTCCACCAACAACATCATCATAGTGTCATCGACATCACTATCCTGTCTAGTTAGAAGAGCATATAGGTTTGACATTTTTTCTTCCATTGGTGCAATGGCAGTGGTAATAAATCTGGTGCACAACACTCTAATACAAGGAATACAACAACATCCACATAACGTGAGGATCGCCGCAAATATTGCAATAGACATGATTATGGACGCTGCCAACTGTTTGTATTGGCCAAACATGTCAGAGGAACCATCCCACACTGAAGTATCGACCCCGGAGTGGTCTCTCATTTTCTTTTTGGTTGAGGGATCCCAGTCCCTCTATCGCCCTGGTGACACTTTCGTCAGCTGCCGTATTGTTTCGGATATGAAGGAACAACATTGATAACCAAAAATAGAGCACACACTCCTATCGGCCAAAAGCATATCAACCGCAATACGAGATTGGAATGCCATTAGGCAGGTTGCCTTCAGTTGTTCATGGATGGCCCTGAACCCGAATTCAGTTTTGTTGCCCAGCGCCTGCACATTTATAGTGGATGTTGTTCATTCTGTCCACATTTTTTGTTTATAGTACACCACCAACATACAAATGATTCAAACCCTGATGCAATTTGATTCCACATTGTAGCTCTCTTATGTTTGTTTTAGGTTAGGTTAAGGGGTGAAGTTTCAGAACAAGGTTTCATTTAACATGTGCCCTATACACATATTTGTTTGATGCACTGATTAATCCTAAAATATCTCTCCTGTTTGAGACATGTGCCATCCACATGACTCAATAAGACTTAAGTAATTTCCGAAACAGACTTTGAGCACAGTAAATGATGAGAAGTAAACATCTTCCAACACCCTCCAGTTCATAGGTGCATGAGTGATTCTACGATTCCCCTACGCTTTTGGCAAAAGCAAAAAGTCAATTATCAGTATTTTTCCCAACTAAATGACCTAGATGTTTACATAGTGCCAAACAAACAAATTGCCAAGCTTAATCTTAATAGTTAGTGGAATTGGCAAATCAAATCCACGGACTTAAAAGTGTAGCCGAATCAGAGAATCACTCGCATAGCCTACATCAAGGCAGGCTTTTTCAAACATTTGTTTAAAAAAAATAATAATAAGCTCTCAGAAGTCAACTCATCCACACACAGACATTAGTTTAGAGGAGGTGCACAGATTAGAGAGCATTATAATAGAGAGGAAACAAAAAATGTTTTGTTAGTTTAGACAAAACAAAACCCAAAGCCGCCCAACCATTCTCTCATAATCTATAATCAAAATAAAATAGATAGCTCTACATTCCCGGGGAACAACAATTTATCAAGAGCAAAATTATGAAAAAGAAAATTACTCTGGTCAGTATCTGACTATTGTGGCTCACGTTTACATTACAGTTCCTTACAGAGTAGGCGATAAACGCAAACTGACAAAATGTGGTGTTGACCACATAGTTCATCCAATATAGAATGTAGAGGATACATTAAAGCGATGGTTCGGAGTAGAATCACCCTAATGCCATTTGAACCGTGACACCCATCCACCTTTACACCCGAAGTGTTTTCTGCCGCAGACTTACATCAACAGAGTTGCCGTGTTATTCGATGTTTATTCCGGTTAGCTTGACTCAAGCGCATATGGATACTGGGCACCGTCTCCAAACTTTCCCCACAAAAATAACATGTCATGACACCAAACTTCTGCAGTAGCACAAATATGGTCTGTACTCACGAAACGAAGCATTTGGAAGTTTGGAAATAGTCCAGGAGTTTAGTATTATCAACACAAGCTGAATAGCTTCTCTGCTGCTAAAGCTGTGCCAACGTTACTTCCGTCATATGAGACAAGCCCGTAAAAGTCTTCAACAAACTTCCAGACGAGAGTGTTAAAAAAGTTTTCACTGAATTGTGATTAAGGCTTATATTTTCAAGGCAATACTTAAAAGATATTTCAAATCTTACCTACTATCAATTAGACAAGGATTTTCGTTATCAATACTGATGCTGAATTCACTTTTCATTGTGCATATTATGAGCTTCGTTGAGGACTCTTACATGCTTGTCTTAGATGACGGAAGTAACGTTGGCGCAGCTTTAGCAGCAGAGAAGCTATTCGGCTTGTGTTGATAATAATAAACTCCTGGACTATTTCCAAACTTCCAAATGCTTCGTTTCGTGAGTACAGACCATATTTGTGCTACTGCAGAAGTTTGGTGTCATGACATGTTATTTTTGTGGGGAAAGTTTGGAGACGGTGCCCAGTATCCATATGCGCTTGAGTCAAGCTAACCGGAATAAACATCGAATAACACGGCAACTCTGTTGATGTAA
This sequence comes from Engraulis encrasicolus, assembly GCF_034702125.1. Lineage (NCBI taxonomy): Eukaryota > Metazoa > Chordata > Actinopteri > Clupeiformes > Engraulidae > Engraulis > Engraulis encrasicolus. The sequence continues at coordinate 9,512 of NW_026944552.1, forward strand.
GCCTGCGGCAGAAAACACTTCGGGTGTAAAGGTGGATGGGTGTCACGGTTCAAATGGCATTAGGGTGATTCTACTCCGAACCATCGCTTTAAGAAACATTAAGCATGCCGTACAAAATGACTATACCCATAGTATTGGCTGTCTTTACATGATAATTAGGCCTGCATAAATCACTTTGTAACAGAACTGAAATATATTGGCATGCAGTCCTCACTGTCCTTTTGTCATGAGGTCATGGTGATATAGGGGCCTAGCCCAACTCCTGCCAATAATGTCAGTACATTCAAAAATGTATTTTGTAAAAATAAAAAAAATTGAGTATGAGTAATATTTGAGAATCTGTCATCACCCAGACATACAGATCACTAGATAAACCAATCAAAATGTAAGAGATAAAAAGAAAGAAAACACAACTGCCATTGTAAAAAAACGCAACTTTAAACGAAAAATGAAACAAACAACCGGACAGACCCTTTATCTAAGGTACAAAGGTCAGACCTTGTCTAACTTTAGGTCAAACTTTTCATGGTTTGAAAGAAAGAAAATAAAAAAAAATAAACAGTTGTCATTTTATCAAGTGTTATAACTAAAATTATTACCCAATTGAAACAAAACAAACTCTGGAAAAATCTTGTGAAACTCATCAAATTAAAAACAAAATTCACTTAACCTAGCGATCATTGGTATTGTCTAGGTTCCTTCCATTCACATCAGCTGTGTTTCAGCTCGTTCCATAACACTGGGCCTGTTCCTCAAAGAACACAAAAAAAAAATATTATAGGGAAAACAACTTTCTTTCATGTACACTCAAGCCAGATCAATTTGAAATCAAATCAGAGCAAAAAATGATTGACTTCATGTATCGGCTACATAAAACATTTGTAACGGAACTAAAACCTTATTGGCAATCAGTTTTCACTTTGATTGCAAGTTGACGACTGAAATGAAAAGACAGAGTTAGACAACTGTCTCTTTGTTTATAAATCAAACAAATGAAAATATAAGGATCCCAACGTCATCAAATTCAAACTTTAAAAGCAAATAGAGAACATTGACATGTCTCATCACACACACCATGTGAAGCAATGTTCACACTTACAGTATTAAACTAATGACAATGATAGATATTTAACATAACTTTAAGCTTTGGTATTGTTTATCTAGGTCGGTGTTCAGTTTTTTTTTTTTATTTCTTATTGTCTTTTCAGTGACAAACAGGTGGTTTAGCATACACTGTTGGAGGTTTCACTATTAAGTGTCTTTCTGTCTCTGCCACAGAAATTTGCATGTTGATAGTTTGGGCCTGCTGTGTCTGATAAGGGTTGCCTGCAGAAGACCTTGGGCTACTTAGAGAGAGCCTCTGAGCCTTTTAATATCTATCCGAGCTAATGTAAACATCTACACATAGGACACTGTTATCTTTGCTGGGGTGATTTTGTCAAGCGCCTCTGTGTATTCAGAGTCTAGTTTTTTTTTCTAGTTTATCAGAGTCAACATTGTCATTAAAATAAAGTTCCAGATCATAATTGCATTGGAAATGTATTTGAGTACTACTACCCAACTTTTAGGGTTTTTTTTTTTTTTTAAACCAAACCCATGGTCCATTGATCAATAACTCATCAAAATAGAACATAATAAGGCAAGAAATTCGATGAAATAAAACAAAGAAATAAGTCATAGTTAAACGTCAATAAAAACAAAATGACAACCTAAATTTCTAGAAACGTTCAGCACATGTGACCTAACTCTCAGACCAGGTCCAAATTGGGTTTACTCACAGCACCTTTGGGCCATCAAATAACGCCTGCGTTATTTCAAGATCTCAAACCCATTGTTCTTTAAAAAAAAATAAGAACAAGGAGAAAGCTTCATCTATTCTTTAGAAGAAACAAAGACATTTTGGTACTGTAAATCATGAAAGCAAACTCTTTTGCAACTACACTACACTACCATGACAGTGCACGGGGCCTTTAGTAATACATTATGACTTGGTCATTGCCATTCTGGTAACAGCTAATTTATAATGCCGTGTCTTAAAAGGCTTAAACATTAACATGTTAACTTTCAATTGAAAATAGTAAAGAAACAACATAACTCCACAACCCCGTTTTCTCCTAATCAAAAATAAATGGGTAAGAATGTGTGGAAAAACAAAATCATGACAAAATCCTACACCTCAAAGTTGAATTGTAGAATAAATAAAAGGCTTATTCTTATTTTAAAAATGTTGTTTCAACATGTGCACTCCCAAGCTCCAGCTAACTCTGAACACAATAGAGTACCTTCACTAAACACTCAAAAAAAAATTTCTTCCACTCTCAGACATATTTAGGCACTCACTCCACAGATACACACGTACACTCCACAGACACATATACAATCTTTCTCACACACACAGTGGGGTGTCCCACTAGGACAATTCATACAACAAATAGGGCCCACACAGACAGACAAAACAGATATCCATATTACTTGCCTTGTATGACACAGTGTTATACAAATACAATTATTATTATTACTATTATTATTATTATTATTATTATTATTATTATTATTATGTGGTAGGCTATCTGAGACATTAACTGCTCAGTGAGTAATCCAAATGGCTGTCATTTGCTTTTTCACACTAGTTTTGCTATTTCCTGCATTCTGTGCGGCTAGCACCAGAGTCACAGAGGAAACGTACGGGGGTCCCTTGGACCAGAAGGGTAATTTCAGGTCTAATTTTTTCTTGGTAAAACAATCCCTCTAAGTTTAGAACGACGTCTACCTCTTCCACATCCCCGTCCGTTTCCTCATTATCATCAAACCAGTCTACTGCACTAGGATTTTCTCTATGCACGATTTTCCAGTCCTTGCATTGCATTTCAGCAAGGAACTTTTCACTTTTTTTTTTTTTTTTGCTGTTACTGCCCCCCATTTTGTCTCTATGAATTTAGTCCAACGTCACAACACCTACAGTGCCTCTATTGTTGGATACACTTTTCAACAAGATAGCGATCAACGATCGTTTGTGGTAAGATTCACTTCAACCTCACAGGTGGAATCTTCTTGCATACAGGCTTCCACAAAGACTCGCTATTTGGACCTTGTTGTATTGGTATGAAACGTATTACCGAGTGGTAATACGAATCCTTTCACGCACACTTTCTCTCAACCCAGAGAACACAGAATTTAAACTAGTTTCTCGTACTAGTTTCTCGTACTCGTACTACGTACTTTACTTTACGTAGTCTTCAGATTTTAACTTGTTCAACAACACAGAGGAGTCTGGCCTCCCTTTTTACCTGATAGAGTCTAGAATTGTCAGGGTTTTATCTTCTCTTATTTTACCGTTTTTTCATTCATTCCTTTTTTAAATAAAAATAAAAATGTAGGCCCTACTCACCGATTCTCTGGTCTTTTCAAGATTCCCGTCAACCGTCGGATCCCAGCCTGCGAGGGAGAGACCAGTCCCGGAAAACGGGTCCTTAGGTGCTGTGGCCACAGACTTTCCTGGTTCCCTCCTCGCGTGCTGGAATCGTCGGGTATCTTGGGATCCGGTTCTGAAGGACCAAGTAAATGTTAGGTTCAAACCCTTAACATTTGTAATTATGAAACACCTGAAATGAAAGAACACAGAGAATCCTTAATTAAGTTTCAAAACCGGCTTGGAGAGCGGATGGGGAGAACCGTCAGCTACCATTTTCCCCACTCGTTCTAAGCGATGTAATAGCCATAAGTCATATTTATTGGAGGATTTTCCCTGATAACAATTATCTCTATCCGCTAAAGGGAAAAGGGGGCGTACCCGGATAGAGATTAATTCATTCACACACACACACACACACACACACAAAAACACACGAACACACTAGCCAGGCTGCGCCCTCCTAGTGACGCAACACCTTCGGCGGCGCTGCAGATCGAATCTCGATTGCAAGTCTATGATAATCAGGCAACGAACACACAGTCCTTGGCCTGCCATGTGGAGATGCAACTCTGTTGTGTTTGGGCATTCCATTGTTCTGGTACAGATAAAGTCCTCGCACAGTCCAGTAATCTTCTGCAGCCTTGAACAGGAATTCTTGAATGTGAAAGGGCACATTTGTGCCAAGGCAACAGGTTTGCTCTCATAAAGAATAAAATACAGTTCCAACAATTTTTTTAACATTTTGTGTCAAAATAGTCTTGAGAAACGTGGCTTTAATATCTTCCTTTTCATACCCAAAAACCAACGAAACATGTTCGTATAATCAACTTTGCATGCCCGTTTCAATCTGGTAATACACTTACCAGCACTACTCCTCATTTCATATAGCAGACTGGCTGCACGCTGGTGTATTCCGGGTTGAGGTGTGATGCCTTTGCGAGTTAAGTCGTGGTCCTCAACGGCAAAACCATGCCTAACCCTAACCTGTCAGTAAAGCAACGTTTCAGCTTACTTTTGCCAAGAACAGTGAAACAAGCAAGGGAAATGGTGAAATTGTAGCGAAATTGTGCCCAGACCAAAACCATCCCTAAACCGTTGTGGAGCACGAGTTAACATGCAAAGGTGTAGGGCACAAATGCGATAGACGGTTCAAGTCGACGTGTTATCTTACTTGTATGATGCCATGTTGCATACTGAGGTTTTCCAGCATTCAGAAAAGTTTTCCTCCTGGTGATGCAGATTCTACTGACTTTTGATTGAAGAAATGATTGCCATTACCCTGGTCCTGACCATCCCGTAATACTACCATTTCATTTCGTATTCATGGTCTGGGGGTTGTTTGATCTGACGCGCTT
>NW_026944553.1:0-14255 GCF_034702125.1 Engraulis encrasicolus
TTTAATTTGGGGGTAAAGAACACGCGTCTTGGCCCCAAGCCCTCTACGCCCTTTCCCTTTAAAAAAAGTTCAGTAAAAATAATTTGTTTGGGGCGAGCTCCCCCCCCGAAGGTCGTAAGGGGCTGGGGGTGTCACTTTGGGAAAAGCTCGGCCCTGAGGAACCCGTGGATATGTGTATTTTCGGTGGAGTCGGGATTGGTAAAACGATAATTGCACATGAAAGGGGAAACTTTTTTTACCCCTTAAAAGTAAAGGGGAAAAAATTTGACACGTTTTCCCCGGGGAAAGGTGTAGAACTCGGGGGTTGGTGCGTCGAATTTTGGGGTAAAGGAACCCCTGTCGGGGCCCCGTCTTTCTCCCCTTTCTGGGAAATTCTACAGCCCAAAAAAAAAATTTTGACCCCGTAACCCCGCCCCCGGGGCTAGAAAATGCCGACATTTCCCGTTGTACCAGGGTAGACGAACAGTACATTTTTTACTCTTGTGCGACCTTCCCACCAAATTGTGGGTTTCAAAGTTATCTAGGGGGGGTTGATAGGGGGTTTTCACCCCTTTCCTAACCCCACCAACCCTAAAACCCTTATCCTACCCCACCCTAACCCTTTTTCCAAATTCCAAATAAATAAAACCCACTTTTCCCAACCCAATTTTTTGGGGGGAAAAAGCCGTTTGGGCCCTTTAAACCTCTTGGGGGAAACCGGAAAAAAAATTTGATTCCCTTATGTTGTTGGGGAAAAGATAAATTCCAGTTGAGGGGTAAGAAATAAATTTTACCTTTATTTTCATTTCAAAGTTTGTTTTAAAATTTCTTGGGGGGGTATTTTTACCCAATTAACCCCCCCTAACCCTAACCCTAACCCTAACCCTAACCCTAACCCTAACCCTAACCCTAACCCTAACCCTAACCCTAACCCTAGGAATTACAAATATAGTGTTAGTGAATGTTTTGCAACAGAAATTCAAATTTTCCAAAACTATAGAGTTTTGCAACTTTAGTTTGTATTTTAAGTACTTTACTAGTTTAGACAGTTCTTGTAGTTGGTTACGAAGTCTTGCAAACTTTTGCCATGTATACTTGTGAATATCAATACATAGAGGATGAGATTTTATTTCCTGGACGTTTATTTACACTGGGGACCAATATCTAATAGTCATGAACTTTATATATAAAAAAAACAATTTACAGTTACATTTGATTCCTATTTTAGAGAGAAAGACACAAACTACATGTGTTTGTTATTTATACTGCATTCGTAGTTGCATTGTGTGTAATTACGATTATGGTTGGAGTGAATGTTTGAAACAGAAATGCAAAGCTCTCAAAACTGTATAGTTTTGCATCTTTAGTTTGTATTTGAAATGCTTTACTAGTTTGGGCTGTAGTTCATATAGTTGTGTTTGGAGTTTTGCAAAGTTAGTTTGCATGTACAGGGCTTCACTAGATTGTGCTGAAGTTCTTGTAGTTGTGTGGAGTTTTGCAAAAGCTGCCAGTTCCGAAAATTGAGCTTTCAGAAAATGAAACTGTAAGTGCACAAACAAGATTTGGCTGAAGCGTTTGTTTTTCTTTTCTCATTGTAATTCAACTGTAGCTCAAACTTTTACCATTGATATCAATACATAATGGATGAGATTTTATTTCCTTGACGTATTAGGATCCAATATGTAATTCTCATGAACTAAACGTGAATATGCAATACAATATAGATACTTATTGATTCATATTGTAGAGATATAGACACGAGCAATATTAGTTTGTCATTTAAACTGCATATTCGTAGTTGCAGTGTTTAGAATTACAAATATAGTGTTAGTTTGTCATTTAAACTGCATATTCGTAGTTGCAGTGTTTAGAATTACTTTTACCATTGATATCAATACATAATGGATGAGATTTTATTTCCTTGACGTATTAGGATCCAATATGTAATTCTCATGAACTAAATGTGAATATGCAATACAATATAGATAATTATTGATTCATATTGTAGAGATATAGACACGAGCAATATTAGTTTGTCATTTAAACTGCATATTCGTAGTTGCAGTGTTTAGAATTACAAATATAGTGTTAGTGAATGTTTGCAACAGAAATTCAAATTTTCCAAAACTAGCGAGTTTTGCAACTTTAGTTTGTATTTTAAGTACTTTACTAGTTTAGACAGTTCTTGTAGTTGTTTACGGAGTCTTGCAAACTTTTGCCATGTCTACTTGTGAATATCAATACATGGAGGATGAGTTATTATCTCCTGGACGTTTATTTACACTGGGGACCAATATCTAATAGTCATGAAATAAAAGACAATATACACACATTTGATTCCTATTTTAGAGAGAAAGACACAAACTACATGTGTTTGTTATTTATACTGCATTCGTAGTTGCATTGTGTGTAATTACAAATATAGTTGGAGTGAATGTTTGAAACAGAAATGCAAAGCTCTCAAAACTGTATAGTTTTGCATCTTTAGTTTGTATTTGAAATGCTTTACTAGTTTGGGCTGTAGTTCATATAGTTGTGTTTGGAGTTTTGCAAAGTTAGTTTGCATGTACAGGGCTTCACTAGATTGTGCTGAAGTTCTTGTAGTTGTGTGGAGTTTTGCAAAAGCTGCCAGTTCCGAAAATTGAGCTTTCAGAAAATGAAACTGTAAGTGCACAAACAAGATTTGGCTGAAGCGTTTGTTTTTCTTTTCTCATTGTAATTCAACTGTAGCTCAAACTTTTACCATTGATATCAATACATAATGGATGAGATTTTATTTCCTTGACGTATTAGGATCCAATATGTAATTCTCATGAACTAAACGTGAATATGCAATACAATATAGATACTTATTGATTCATATTGTAGAGATATAGACACGAGCAATATTAGTTTGTCATTTAAACTGCATATTCGTAGTTGCAGTATTTAGAATTACAAATATAGTGTTAGTTTGTCATTTAAACTGCATATTCGTAGTTGCAGTGTTTAGAATTTATAGTTTTTACTTGTGATAAATACATAATGGATGAGATTTTATTTCCTTGACGTATATTTACATTAGGATCCAATATGTAATTCTCATGAACTAAACGTGAATATGCAATACAATATAGATACTTATTGATTCATATTGTAGAGATATAGACACGAGCAATATTAGTTTGTCATTTAAACTGCATATTCGTAGTTGCAGTGTTTAGAATTACAAATATAGTGTTAGTGAATGTTTGCAACAGAAATTCAAATTTTCCAAAACTAGCGAGTTTTGCAACTTTAGTTTGTATTTTAAGTACTTTACTAGTTTAGACAGTTCTTGTAGTTGGTTACGAAGTCTTGCAAACTTTTGCCATGTATACTTGTGAATATCAATACATGGAGGATGAGTTATTATCTCCTGGACGTTTATTTACACTGGGGACCAATATCTAATAGTCATGAACTTTATATATAAAGGACAATATACACACTTACATTTGATTCCTATTGTAGAGAGAAAGACACAAACTAAATGTGTTTGTTATTTATACTGCATTCGTAGTTGCATTGTGTGTAATTACGAATATAGTTGGAGTGAATGTTTGAAACAGAAATGCAAAGCTCTCAAAACTGTATAGTTTTGCATCTTTAGTTTGTATTTGAAATGCTTTACTAGTTTGGGCTGTAGTTCATATAGTTGTGTTTGGAGTTTTGCAAAGTTAGTTTGCATGTACAGGGCTTCACTAGATTGTGCTGAAGTTCTTGTAGTTGTGTGGAGTTTTGCAAAAGCTGCCAGTTCCGAAAATTGAGCTTTCAGAAAATGAAACTGTAAGTGCACAAACAAGATTTGGCTGAAGCGTTTGTTTTTCTTTTCTCATTGTAATTCAACTGTAGATGCAACTTTTACCATTTATACTTGTGATATCGATACAAAATGGATGAGATTTTATTTCCTTGACGTATATTTACATTTTGATCCAATATGTAATTCTCATGAACTAAACGTGAATATGAAATACAATATAGATACTTATTGATTCATATTGTAGAGATATAGACACGAGCAATATTAGTTTGTCATTTAAACTGCATATTCGTAGTTGCAGTGTTTAGAATTACAAATATAGTGTTAGTTTGTCATTTAAACTGCATATTCGTAGTTGCAGTGTTTAGAATTACTTTTACCATTGATATCAATACATAATGGATGAGATTTTATTTCCTTGACGTATTAGGATCCAATATGTAATTCTCATGAACTAAACGTGAATATGCAATACAATATAGATACTTATTGATTCATATTGTAGAGATATAGACACGAGCAATATTAGTTTGTCATTTAAACTGCATATTCGTAGTTGCAGTGTTTAGAATTACAAATATAGTGTTAGTGAATGTTTGCAACAGAAATTCAAATTTTCCAAAACTATAGAGTTTTGCAACTTTAGTTTGTATTTTAAGTACTTTACTAGTTTAGACTGAAGTACATGTAGTTGTTTACGGAGTTTTGCAAACTTTTGCCATGTATACTTGTGAATATCAATACATGGAGGATGAGTTATTATCTCCTGGACGTTTATTTACACTGGGGACCAATATCTAATAGTCATGAAATAAATGACAATATACACACATTTGATTCCTATTTTAGAGAGAAAGACACAAACTACATGTGTTTGTTATTTATACTGCATTCGTAGTTGCATTGTGTGTAATTACGAATATAGTTGGAGTGAATGTTTGAAACAGAAATGCAAAGCTCTCAAAACTGTATAGTTTTGCATCTTTAGTTTGTATTTGAAATGCTTTACTAGTTTGGGCTGTAGTTCATATAGTTGTGTTTGGAGTTTTGCAAAGTTAGTTTGCATGTACAGGGCTTCACTAGATTGTGCTGAAGTTCTTGTAGTTGTGTGGAGTTTTGCAAAAGCTGCCAGTTCCGAAAATTGAGCTTTCAGAAAATGAAACTGTAAGTGCACAAACAAGATTTGGCTGAAGCGTTTGTTTTTCTTTTCTCATTGTAATTCAACTGTAGCTCAAACTTTTACCATTGATATCAATACATAATGGATGAGATTTTATTTCCTTGACGTATTAGGATCCAATATGTAATTCTCATGAACTAAACGTGAATATGAAATACAATATAGATACTTATTGATTCATATTGTAGAGATATAGACACGAGCAATATTAGTTTGTCATTTAAACTGCATATTCGTAGTTGCAGTGTTTAGAATTACAAATATAGTGTTAGTGAATGTTTGCAACAGAAATTCAAATTTTCCAAAACTAGCGAGTTTTGCAACTTTAGTTTGTATTTTAAGTACTTTACTAGTTTAGACAGTTCTTGTAGTTGTTTACGGAGTCTTGCAAACTTTTGCCATGTCTACTTGTGAATATCAATACATGGAGGATGAGTTATTATCTCCTGGACGTTTATTTACACTGGGGACCAATATCTAATAGTCATGAACTTTATATATAGAAAACAACTTACAGATACATTTGAGTCATATTTAAAGAGAAAGACACAAACTACATGTGTTTGTTATTTATACTGCATTCGTAGTTGCATTGTGTGTAATTACAAATATAGTTGGAGTGAATGTTTGAAACAGAAATGCAAAGCTCTCAAAACTGTATAGTTTTGCATCTTTAGTTTGTATTTGAAATGCTTTACTAGTTTGGGCTGTAGTTCATATAGTTGTGTTTGGAGTTTTGCAAAGTTAGTTTGCATGTACAGGGCTTCACTAGATTGTGCTGAAGTTCTTGTAGTTGTGTGGAGTTTTGCAAAAGCTGCCAGTTCCGAAAATTGAGCTTTCAGAAAATGAAACTGTAAGTGCACAAACAAGATTTGGCTGAAGCGTTTGTTTTTCTTTTCTCATTGTAATTCAACTGTAGCTCAAACTTTTACCATTGATATCAATACATAATGGATGATATTTTATTTCCTTGACGTATATTTACATTAGGATCCAATATGTAATTCTCATGAACTAAACACGAATATGAAATACAATATAGATACTTATTGATTCATATTGTAGAGAGAAAGAAACGAGCTAAATTAGTGTGTCATTTAAACTGCATATTCGTAGTTGCAATGTGTTGAATTACAAATACAGTTTTAGTGAATGTTTGCAACAGAAATGCAAATCTTCCAAAACTATAGAGTTTTGCAACTTTAGTTTGTAACTTTATAGTTTATACTTGTGATATCAATACATAATGGATGATATTGTATTTCCTTGACGTATATTTACATTAGGATCCAATATGTAATTCTAATGAACTAAACACGAATAGATACTTATTGATTCATGTTGTAGAAAGAAAGAAACGAGCTAAATTAGTATGTCATTTAAACTGCATATTCGTAGTTGCAATGTGTTGAGTAACTAATACAGTGTTAGTGAATGTTTGCAACAGAAATGCAAATCTTAAAAAACTATAGAGTTTTGCAACTTTAGTTTGTATTTTAATTTGTTTACTAGTTTAGACATGTAGTTCATGTAGTTGTTTACGGAGTTTTGCAAACTTTTGCCATGTATACTTGTGAATATCAATACATAGAGGATGAGATTTTATGTCTTGGACGTTTATTTACACTGGGGACCAATATCTAATAGTCAAGAACTTTATATATAAAAAACAATTTACAGTTACATTTGATTCCTATTTTAGAGAGAAAGACACAAACTACATGTGTTTGTTATTTATACTGCATTCGTAGTTGCATTGTGTGTAATTACGATTATGGTTGGAGTGAATGTTTGAAACAGAAATGCAAAGCTCTCAAAACTGTATAGTTTTGCATCTTTAGTTTGTATTTGAAATGCTTTACTAGTTTGGGCTGTAGTTCATATAGTTGTGTTTGGAGTTTTGCAAAGTTAGTTTGCATGTACAGGGCTTCACTAGATTGTGCTGAAGTTCTTGTAGTTGTGTGGAGTTTTGCAAAAGCTGCCAGTTCCGAAAATTGAGCTTTCAGAAAATGAAACTGTAAGTGCACAAACAAGATTTGGCTGAAGCGTTTGTTTTTCTTTTCTCATTGTAATTCAACTGTAGCTCAAACTTTTACCATTGATATCAATACATAATGGATGAGATTTTATTTCCTTGACGTATATTTACAGTAGGATCCAATATGTAATTCTCATGAACTAAACGTGAATATGAAATACAATATAGATACTTATTGATTCATATTGTAGAGATATAGACACGAGCAATATTAGTTTGTCATTTAAACTGCATATTCGTAGTTGCAGTGTTTAGAATTACAAATATAGTGTTAGTGAATGTTTGCAACAGAAATTCAAATTTTCCAAAACTAGCGAGTTTTGCAACTTTAGTTTGTATTTTAAGTACTTTACTAGTTTAGACAGTTCTTGTAGTTGTTTACGGAGTCTTGCAAACTTTTGCCATGTCTACTTGTGAATATCAATACATGGAGGATGAGTTATTATCTCCTGGACGTTTATTTACACTGGGGACCAATATCTAATAGTCATGAACTTTATATATAAAAAAAACAATTTACAGTTACATTTGAGTCATATTTTAGAGAGAAAGACACAAACTAAATGTGTTTATTATTTATACTGCATTCGTAGTTGCATTGTGTGTCATTACAAATATATTTGATTGAATGTTTGAAACAGAAATGCAAAGCTCCCAAAACTATAGTTTTGCAACTTAAGTTTGTATTTGAAGTGCTTTACTAGTTTGGGCTGTAGTTCATGTAGTTTTGTATGGAGTTTTGCAAAGTTAGTTTTTATGTACAGGTTTTTACTAGATTATGCTGAAGTTCTTGTAGTTGTGTGGAGTTTTGCAAAAGCTGCCAGTTCCGAAAATTGAACCTTCAGAAAATGAAACTGTAAGTGCACAAACAAGATTTGGCTAAAGCGTTTGTTTTTCTTCTCATTGTAATTCAACTGTAGATCAAATGTTTATAGTTTATACTTGTGATATCAATACATAATGGATGATATTGTATTTCCTTGACGTATATTTACATTAGGATCCAATATGTAATTCTCATGAACTAAACACGAATATGAAATACAATATAGATACTTATTGATTCATATTGTAGAGAGAAAGAAACGAGCTAAATTAGTGTGTCATTCAAACTGTATATTCGTAGTTGCAATGTGTTGAATTACAAATAGTGTTAGTGAATGTTTGCAACAGAAATGCAAATCTTCCAAAACTATAGAGTTTTGCAACTTAAGTTTGTAACTTTATAGTTTATACTTGTGATATCAATAAATAATGGATGATATTGTATTTCCTTGACGTATACTTACATTAGGATCCAATATGTAATTCTCATGAACTAAACGTGAATATGCAATACAATATAGATACTTATTGATTCATATTGTAGAGATATAGACACGAGCAATATTAGTTTGTCATTTAAACTGCATATTCGTAGTTGCAGTGTTTAGAATTACAAATATAGTGTTAGTGAATGTTTGCAACAGAAATTCAAATTTTCCAAAACTAGCGAGTTTTGCAACTTTAGTTTGTATGTTAAGTTATTTACTAGTTTAGACTGAAGATCATGTTGTTGTTTACGGAGTCTTGCAAACTTTTGCCATGTCTACTTGTGAATATCAATACATGGAGGATGAGTTATTATCTCCTGGACGTTTATTTACACTGGGGACCAATATCTAATAGTCATGAATTTATATATAAAAGACAATATACACACATTTGATTCCTATTTTAGAGAGAAAGACACAAACTATATGTGTTTGTTATTTATACTGCATTCGTAGTTGCATTGTGTGTAATTACGAATATAGTTGGAGTGAATGTTTGAAACAGAAATGCAAAGCTCTCAAAACTGTATAGTTTTGCATCTTTAGTTTGTATTTGAAATGCTTTACTAGTTTGGGCTGTAGTTCATATAGTTGTGTTTGGAGTTTTGCAAAGTTAGTTTGCATGTACAGGGCTTCACTAGATTGTGCTGAAGTTCTTGTAGTTGTGTGGAGTTTTGCAAAAGCTGCCAGTTCCGAAAATTGAGCTTTCAGAAAATGAAACTGTAAGTGCACAAACAAGATTTGGCTGAAGCGTTTGTTTTTCTTTTCTCATTGTAATTCAACTGTAGCTCAAACTTTTAACATTTATAGTTGGGATATCAATACATAATGGATGAGATTTTATTTCCTTGACGTATTAGGATCCAATATGTAATTCTCATGAACTAAACGTGAATATGAAATACAATATAGATACTTATTGATTCATATTGTAGAGATATAGACACGAGCAATATTTGTTTCCTATTTTAGGGGGAAAAGAAAAAAAATACTGTGTTTGTTTTTTATCTGCATTCTTTTTTAAATTTTGTGTAATTACGAATTAGTTTGAGGAATTTTGAAACGGGAAAATGAAAAGCCCCCAAACTTTTTAGTTTTGCAATTTAGTTTGTAGGGAAAATCTTAACTAGTTTGGGCTGTAGTTATCTAGTTGTGTTTGGAATTTTTGCAAGTTTTTTGCATGTACGGGTTTTTTATAGATTGTGCATGATTTTTAAATACAATTAGAACTTAAGTTTATTGTCGGAGAAAGACACGGCAAAAATTAGTGTGTATTTTTTAAATGGGGTTGTGTTGCTTTGTAGAATTACAAATACAGTGTTAGCGAATGTTTGCAATAGAAATTAAAAATTTTTAAAAAACTATAGGTTTTGCAACTTACCCTTTCATGCACGGTTCCCCCAATATGGGGGACATTTAAAATTAAAACTTGTTTTTAAACCTTTCCTTGAAGTTACCTCCAAACCATTTGGGGGCAGTTTAATTAGATCCATAATTAGTTACATTGTGTACCCTCTTGTTTTTGGGGATATTTTTGTTTTATGCATCATCAATTCAAGTGGCAGACGATGATGCCCTTGTGCAAAATGCCCCCGGGCATAAAGTAAAAAGTTTCTATTCAAGAAGAAAAAAAAGAGGAAAAAAAAATATTAGTAGAAAGGAAAGCCACTAAACAAGTTTTTGGGTTTAGAATTGAATATCATGTGAAAATGGTTTGTACACCTTAAAACTAACTGTCACTTTATGTGGCTTTCCCTCAAAGGGGGAAATTTTAAAATAAAAAAAAACACAGATTTGAAATCTTAAAAGCATTTATAGCCATTTATATTGTTCACAGATTTGTTAAAATATTTTTAATCACAGATAAAAAACTTTACTATATTTAAAACAGAAATTGATAACTTGATATGTAAATTATATGTTATAATGGGGTTTTTAGCGAGAAATCCCCAAGAATTTAATTTTGTCCCCTTTATTCAAAAATTAAGGGATGAATGTGATAGCATGCAAAAGGACACATATAATATTGTAAAAAAACATGCGTAGTCAGTGTGTGTGTGGTTGTGTATATATATAATATTATATATATTTTTTATATTATATATATAATTTTTATATATATACACACAAGTCTGAATTGACGTTCATCTTAGCCGTTTTTATAGATATAAAACTGTTTTATACTAGAGAGAGAGAGAGGCCCATATTTTTCCCCTTTAAAAAGGCTCTAAATACAAAAGTAGTGGAGGATATCCCAGAGGGAAGTGGTAGTGAAGTGATGACAGTGATGAATTCGGTGCAAAGAGCAGTTTTCAAACGCAGCACAGAGGAAACCTCAGAAGTGATATGAGGAACGAAGAAAGGTGTGTGTTGCAGTAACAGCCGGGTGGAGGAGAAGGAAAAGGCGGAGGAGGAGGAGAAGGCAGAGGGGGGGAAAAGAAGGCAGAGGAGGAGGAAAAGAAAGAGGAAGGGAATGGAGGAATAGAGGCAGAGGCGAGGGGGGGGTTAGAGGAGTGGAGGAGGCAGGGGAGGGGGGAGGAGCAGGAGGAAGGGAGGAAGGGAGGAGGGGTAAAAGGAGGGGGGGAGTCGGGTCGGGGTCAAGGAAGAGCAGAGTATGGGCTCGAAGGGACAATGTTATGAGGGAATCTCCCACCCTTCACAGGTGGATAAGGTAATTGAGGGGTGAGGAGCCATTAGAGTTTTTTCCACCCTTTTTCGACCCCTAATGATAAAATTTCCCCTTCCAGTCCAATGTGTATGCTCTGAGAAGGGAAGGGGAAAACCTAAATTGAGAAATGGAATTGCGATTTTTTTTGGGCACAATTTGGTTATGAGCTACATCAAGTCCCCAAAGAATACGGATGTTTTGGTCCTCCAATGGTTTTCGTCACCATTTAATAGTGTGCGTGCCAACCAGGATTTAGGAAATCAGACGAACCCCCATTTCGTTGACAACAATCTCGTCTCCTGGTGAAAAATTCTTCAAACGGGGGCCGGTTTTGGATGTGTTGCAGGAGGTTTCCCTCTCGCCGTCACACCAGGGAATTTCCTCCATTGGAGCAAATTTCCCCCATTAAAAAGGCAGAATTCAGAAAAGCAGTACCCCCAAAAAACCCCAAAGCCAGGGGCTTTAAAGGTGGGTGGAGCTGGAAGTTGGGTTTACATGTCCCGCTTCGAGTTGTACCAGGGTGCCGGGGTGGCGAGGTGTGTTGGGGAGTTGGGATGGCTCCGAGGTAGTTGTACGCCTGTGCGTGTTTACACATGATGGCCACAAGATCTTTTTCGACAATTAAATTTTGCTCAAATTCCCTCCCCCGAGGAGCTGAAAAGACATGGGATCGAGGCAAAGGCACTGCCCTGTCAAAGCTTGAGGGGTGCTGGAGCCAAATTGTGGGGCCAGTGCAATGGAGGAAAAAAAAAAGAGGGTTTCCCCTCTGGGTTTCCACAACAAGCAAAATCACTGTCACACGCTGGCTTGGGCCCGGGCCTTAATACATTGCCCCCAATGCGTGGACAAATCCCGAGGACAGAGCAAGAAGATGGAAAAAGGCGAGAATTCCTGATTGAAATCAGTCGCCATTTGCTGGGTTTTCTCTTTTCAACCACACATGGGTGGGGTTGATTTGGTGGATCAGTGTTTGCCTGTTGCAACCCCTCGAAAAAACAAGGGTGGTACATGGGGTCTTCCTCCATTTCCTGGTTTGTCTGCGTGAATGCATGGGGCCTATACAGAAAAAAAAAAAGACAGGAAATCTGATCTCTTGAGCTTCAAGGCTTCAGTCGCCAAGGTCCATTATGAGGGTTTGTGGAAAAGGCAAGGGGAGACCAACCACTCTCAGCCTCCAAAACGAAGAATACCGTCAACCGGTGCAGAGGTGCGGTAGCGACCCCGGGGGGATGGCCCGAAGTGCACCAAACAAAAATGCGGAGGGGCCCTTATGAAAGGTGCTCCCAAGAAGACCAGGTAATCTGTGTGACCTGCCCGATTGCCCCGGTCCTGATGCTTTGAAAGGGTTTCCAAAAAGATGAATTGCGGGGGAAAAAAAACATCAGATCAGTTTTTACCACCCCACACAAACCCCTGATGGCACGCAAACATACACTGATGCGCACGCAAAAATACACACACACACACACACCACACCAACACCCACACCCCAACACAACACCACACACACACCCACACACACACACAACACCACACACACACCACGTTTCATACAGACAAAACACACGCACACACCACACAAACACCCCACCACACTTGCCACGCATCTGCTTATTCAGACAACACAGGAGCAGCCCCTCAAAATCACATATCTCTCCTTGCCCCGGAGGAGCACTGCTTGTGTGTGTGGCTTTTGTTGTGTGTGTGTGTTGTGTGTTGTTGTGTGTGTTGTGGGGTGTGGGTGTGTGGGGTGTGGTGGTGTGTGTGTTTTGTGTGTGTGTGTGTGTGTGTGTGTGTGTTTGTTTTGTGGACCACAAAAAAATGGATGAGAACATGGGGGAAGATGCCGTTTTAAGTTGCAGGACCTCAAATTTGCCCTTACATTGTGTGCGTGTGTGGTGGTGTGTGTGTGTGTGTGTGTGTGTGGTGTGTGGTGTTGTGGTTTTTTATTTGCAATAGTATGATGCAGTTCCTGAAAATAGTTAAAAAGGGCCCCTTTGTTTCTGAAAACCAATTTCGTTTTTCAGTTGCAAGGGCTTCAACTTTGCCCTTATTTTGTGTGTGTGTTGGGGTGTGGTGTGTGTGTGTGTTGTGTTGTGTGTGTGTGTGTGTGTGTGTGTGTGGGGTGTGTGTTTTTTTTAGAAGCAAAAGTATGATGCGTTCCTGAAAATAGTTATGAAAAAACAGTTCTGTTTTACATGTTGCAAGACCTCAACTTTGCCCCTTTCCATTGTGTGTGTGTGTGTGGGTGTGTGTGTGTGTGTGTGTGTGTTGTGGGTGTGCGTGTGTGTGTGATTTTTAAAATTTTAAGCTTCCCGGACGAATGCAATAGTGAGCAGTTCTGAAAATCAGTTCTTTCAGTTACTGAAAAGCTGTTCTTGTTTTAAAGTTACTTGAAAAGTTATATTTTGAGAGTTTTTTGTGATTTTTTTATTTAAAAATCATTTTTAAAATTGTTTTTTTTTTTAGAAACTTGTAAAAGATGTTTGATATGTTTCTGCAAAGGTCATTATTCTCTACTGTTATTAAATCTGAAAAATCGTTTGAATTTACAATAAAAATTGAAGAATGGTCCATATAGTCTGCCGTTACTCTGTTTTATCATTACCTTTGATGCGCAGTGTCACTACGTGGACAGTAACCTAAATTTTTTTATAAAACCCAAAATTTTTAAAAAAATTTAAAAGGTTTTTCATTTTTGGCCTTTATAAGTAAAAAAAACAGTATTAAAAAATCTTGCATTTTTTTTTTTGTTTCTGCTGAAAGGGTTTTTTGTATTTTCAGTTCTTTACTGTTTAGACAGAAGTTCATGTAGTTGCTTACGGAGTTTCAAAACTTTTGCCCGGTTTCTTGTGAATTTAATACATGGGGATGAGTTATTATCTCCTGGGGGGTTTTTTACACTGGGGACCAATTCTAATAGTCATGAAAAAAAAAGAAAACATACCAAATTTTATTTTTTCCCATTTTGGGAAAGACAAAAACTAGTGTTTTTGTTTTTTATACGTTTGTAATTGTGTTGTGTAATTACGAATTGTTTTATGGGAAAGTTTGAAACAGAAAAAAGCAAAGCTCCCAAAAAAGGTATAGTTTTGCAACTTTATTTGTAGTGAAAAACTTAACTGTTTGGGCTGTAGTTATCTGTTTTGTTTGGAATTTTTGCAAAGTTGTTTGCATGTACAGTGCTTTTGATTTTGCATGATCAGAAAAAATATAGATACTTTAAAGATTCTATTGTCGAGAGAAAGACACGAGCTTATTAGTGTGTCTTTTTAAATGGGCTTTTCGTTTAG
>NW_026944554.1:0-14257 GCF_034702125.1 Engraulis encrasicolus
CAAATTTCCCAAAGATAGGAATTAAGGATGGAGACATATATTAATCAGCAAGATTTAAAACTCTTATGTACTGTGGCAGGCGAATGTTTCAATACTGTATCTTAGTTGTGATAGGGGACCACAGGTCATCTGTTTTAGAAGGTGCAGGATTCAGTAGAATTTCTGTTTAAAAAAAGGAGACAATCCGCCAAACTTCAGGTCTATTGATGCTCTGCCTGATGAAGGTCTAAGGACGAAAAGCTTACAAGTCAGTAGAAAGGATGCACCGGATCCTGATTTTTAGGATCCTGTCGGATACCGGATCGCGTACTGCTTAAGATTCCTGCCAGATCCATAGAGAAACTCCGGTATCACCGGTTTCCTAACGAAAGGGGTTTGAGAATGAACTATTGCCTACGTACTCATCGCAAAAGTGGGGCCGTTTTACTATTACGTTTGGCTAAACTTAACTTTTTAGACTCTTTGGCGCCTTACTTGCCAAACCTGCCTGCACTGGCCGTTCCCAAGGGGCTTTCACTCCATTGCTGCAATATGGGGGGCTGTGAAAGACTGACTGAAAAAACCTAGGCTAAGAGATGCAGGCAGTATCCTGATTTTTTAGATAACTGCCGTAGATAGTGGGATCCACTCGCTTACGGTCGCTGCCGGATCCGGATCCTGTGAAAAAACCCTAATTATGCTACCTGCCGAGAGGATCCGATGAAACACCAAGGCGAGATCTCTTGGATCAGGCTGTGCATTCTCGTAGCTATAGTCAAGTAAAGCTTTTTTTCATTTACAAAAAGAAGACCCTGAAGTGTGCAGAAGTTGTCTCCTTCTTTATACCAGGAAAACCTGTATCCTTGTCACAATTAACAACAATTATTTGAAATGTTCATTTCCCTTTGGCCAAATGGGGGGGCCCCCCTGGCAAGGTGGGCGGCCCTAAGCTGGCAGCCATATCTAGCAAAACAAAAACAAAATAAAAAAATAATTTCCCAGAATGTGCATTGCTCCTTGCTGTTTATTTGCCCTACAGTAAATCTAGTTATTATTCAGCTTTGTAATTATATTGCTTCAGGGCAGGTATACAATCTTTAAAACACCCCCCGCTGGACACTTTATACAGTTTCCCCTTTTCAGCAAAAACCTGATCTTAATGATCTTACGATCTTTACGAAGACAATTTGTGTTTTTTGTGTGTGTCATTATTTGTAAATAGGTTGAATCTTAAATCAATAAAATAATACAAATCAAGAGATGGACTCATACCACTAAATATCAAAACAACCTGTACCTCAAAACTTGACAGAGCAACAGTTTGCAGTGTCAATATTAAAGTTTTTACTGATGCTATTGTTTATGGGCCCTGGCCAATGTTTACCAATGGGATGTGCTCACACGCGCGAGTAGCCATGGGGGAGATTCAGGGTTCTTGTTCCCAGTGGGCGCGTAACCCAATGAAATGTAACATTGCCAGCTTATGCTCATGTTTCTCAGCCAGCCCCTAAAGTGTCAAACTGTATCTAGGGACAGACTGTACATAGACAATATAGGATATGGACTTACTGACTTTCCCACTACTACTTAACTGTGTACTGGTTTGACTTGCCGATATAATATAGCGGTGTCACCAGACGGCAATACCTCAGTGTGATGGTGGTGTCTAAAACAGTAAATTGGCCGCCTCACCCCTTCTTGAAACTGATAATTTTCATGTGCGCCGTAGATCGCGCGGAAGTTTAGTAGATCTTACTAGCACTCTGTTGTCGTTTTGTCAGTATTTGAAGAACCTGTGGATATTTAGATTTGGTTACCAAAGGATTGGATGAAATATTAAATAAGTTATGATTTATTGAGTTTATTTTCCGATTTTCCCACTTGACTGTTACAGTTTACAGTCTCGCCAGTCCAGATTCACTTGTTTCTGTGGTTATTGAGGTTGACGAACCAGTGTAGTGTGTGTGTGTGTGTGTGTGTGTGGGTGGGGGGGGGGGGGGGGGGGGGGGGGGGGTGTTAAAAAGGGCCGTCAAGGGGAAAATTGTCCTGGTGGGAAAAGTCCTCCCACTCCGCCCCTGGATGTGCTGAATGCTGAATGCTGGATCTGTCAGGACCAAAGGGGAGTATTCCAAGTGATAAACTAGGAAGTGGTAAACCACAGGTGCCATTTAGTTTAGATGATAAGGACTCCAGGTTCTTCTAATAGATGATTTACCACTACCTCAAGGTTAACTTACAGCAGGGGTCAGGAACCTATGGCTCTAGAGCCACATGTGGCTCTTTTGGGAACTGTATCTGGCTCTTGGTAACTGTATCTTGCCAACCGTCCCTTTAAATACGGAATCTTCCCATATGTATAAAATAAAAGTAAGATTTCTGTATTGAGCTGAAACAGGACACAGGACTTTAAAATGCAGGAAATGACATAGAAGAAAGACAGAATTTTCGGGGGGAGGACCCCCAGATCCTGCGTCATAATGAAGTTGCCAGTTATCAATGAAAGTAATAACAACTTGACAGTACTCTACAATTGTTGGGCTTAATTGAAATACATCTTTTTAACTGTATTCAGTGTTTTTTTTAAGTGGTATGGCTGTCACGAAAATGTATTCTTTAAAATGTGGCTTTTAGTCAGCCTGCCAAGCCCCAAAAATATATGTTTGATGGCATTTTCTGTTAAAAGTTGGCAACCATGCCAGAAGTTATCAGCATGGGCTAAGGTTTCAGAATCACCTGGTTGCCAACACGGAACTTGACCTTTAAGGTCAAATATGAAGGTCAAAAGGTCAACCATGGTCAAATAACAGTGTTATTTAGTTAAAATTGTTAAAAAGATGTTAAAAGTGGGCAACCATGCCAGAGGTCATCAGCATGGACTAAGGATTCAGAATCAACTTGTTGCCAACACGGAACTTGACCTTTAGGGTCAAATTTAAAGGTCAAAAGGTCAAAAACAATGTATTTTCTGGTTAGTCTCTTTTGGGAACTGTATATTTATGGAATTCTTTTTCAAATGTAAGCAACCATGCTAGATGGTATCAGCATGGACTAAGGTTTCAGAATCACCTGGTTGCCAACATGGAACTTGACCTTTAAGGTCAAATTTGAATGTCAAAAACAATGCATTTTCTGGTTTGCCTTTTTTGGAGGGGGGCTTCATATTCATGGAATTCTTTTTCAAAAGTTGACAATCATGCTAGAAGTTATCAGCATGGACTAAGGTTTCATGGTCCATGGTTGCCAGCATGGAACCTGACCTTTAAGGTCAAAAGGTCAACCGGGGTAAAAGAAAAAAATACAAAGTTTTGTTTTTTTTGTGATGTGCTTTCATAAAATACAAGTTGTTTGCATTATGTATTGAATAATTAGTACCTGGAGGAGATATTTCATATTATTTAAATCATCTTAGGTGAGTGAAAGTATTGGAACAAATAATTGTAAAGAAAATAAAACACTGTTTTGATGAGGTTTCTCCCGAAGCGGACAGCGGTGTCAAAAGTTGCATTTGGGGTTTTCTGACAGTGGATGGTGGAAGTGGTCGCGAGAGTCACACTTCACCTACTGTAAGTATCAGATGACTCGGGACAGTGATTAATTAACCTTTTAATTCTACTTAAAGCCCCTTTAAACCCAAGTCTTCAGTGAACAACAAAAACAAGGAAATTTGCCTTTCTGTTCCAATACTTTAGGGGACTGTATATTTAGAAGTTATATAGTCTTTGTTAAAAGGGTATGAGTGAAAGTGATTATTGCAAATTGTCAATTACAAGAATGTAATTGATCATATTGTTTCTTTACTTCAATAATAATTAAAACAATAATTCAAATTCAAATGTGATGTCAGTACATACTGGATATTTATGTATTTAAAGGAGCTATTGTTGCTGTTATTACAAAAAGGTTGTGTCATCCAGATCATGTTCTATCCCTACGGCGTTTAAACATTCTACATTTTAATCACATGCAGGTATACAGGGCTGTCCATTCCTCAGGCAACTGCAGGCATGTATTGCCCACTTGGTTCCACAACCACATCTTATCAGTCCTAAACTACTATGTGGAACTGGAGGTTTCCTTTACCACACAGCCATCAAGTCTACAACTTTCCAACCACCTGTCTCCTCAGTGTCTTTGTTAATATGTACTTTGTCAGACTGCAGCCATACATTTGCCTGCTGATTTGCTTATGCAAGATGCAATCCATATGCATCACTTGGTGGTAACATATCAATTGCCTTTTTGTCTTCTGAAAATAGTCGATCAATACCCAAAGATAAGCATGGTGCTTTATACAGGTGACACAAAAACTCAAGCCTGGGAAATTGCAACAGAACATTCTACAGTAGTCATGAGAACATCAAGAGAAGTGTGCAATACTTGCTCTACTCTTACTGTAGGTTATTTCCTAACCATGATATGACCATTTGAAACACATCAGAAAGAAGCAAATTCACTGGTGAGCCAAGGCATATCCCATTTCATACCAGCAGCTTAATGTGCTTCACAAAGAAGAATAAAGTAATTGAGATGACCAGAATGAAAATTTAAAAAATACAAGTTTAAGTTAATGTTATGCTAATGAGCTATGATGAATGTCTAAGGATGACAGGCCAGAGCCCCACCATGATAAGCCAAATCAAACATTAAATTATAGGCCTCAATATACAGTACCATGCAAACAACTATTTTATGAAAGCACATCACCAAAAACTGATTTTTTATTGATCTCGGTTGACCGTTCGATCTTAGAGGTCAAGTTCCATATGGTAACCAGGTGATTCTGAAACCTTAGTCCATGCTGATACGTTCTAGCATGGTTGCCAACTTTTGAAAACAATAATTCCATGGATATAAAGATCCCCAAAAAAGACTAACCAGAAAATACATTGTTTTTGACCTTCATATTTGACCTTAAAGGTCAATTCCCTCTTGGCAACCAGGTGATTCTGAAACCTTAGTCCATGCTGATAACTTCTAGCATGGTTACTAACTTTTGAAAAAGATTTCCACGAACACAGTCCCCCAAAAAGTCAAACCTTAAAATACATAGTGTTTGACCTTTTTAACCTTCAAATTTGACCCTAAAGCTCAAATTCCGTGTTGGCAACAAGTTGATTCTGAATCCTTAGTCCATGCTGATGACTTCTGGCATGGTTGCCCACTTTTAACATCTTTTTTTAAAACAATTTTAACTAAATAACATATTGGTACTGTTATTTGACCGTTTTTGACCTTTTGACCTTCAGATTTGATCCTAAAGGTCAAGTTTCCTGTTGGCAACCAGGTGATTCTGAAGCCTTAGCCCATGCTGATAACTTCTGGCATGGTTGCCAACTTTTGAAAAAGAATTCCATGAATATACAGTTCCCAACAAAGACTAGCAAGGAAATACCCTGTTTTTGACCCCTTGGCCTTCAAATTTGGCCCTAAAGGTCAAGTTCAGTGTTGGCAACAAGTTGATTCTGAATCCTTAGTCCGGGCTGATGGCCTCTGGCATGGTTGCCCACTTTTAACAACTTTGTAACAATTTTTAACTAAATAACACTGTTATTTGACCGTGGTTGACCTCTTGACCTTCATATTTGACCTTAAAGGTCAAGTTCCGTGTTGGCAACCAGGTGATTCTGAAACCTTAGTCCATGCTGATACCATCTGGCATGGTTGCCAACTTTTAACAAAAAATGCCATCAAAAGTTTATTTAAGCACCTTAGCTGCTGATGGCAGGCTGACTATTTTATGGCTCTCTCCACCAAAAAGGTTCCTGACCCCTGCCCCCTACAGTATCCTGCTTCGCTATTGAACCACATTCGAAGACTTCCCCCGAGGCCACACATGATGCCTAGCCTCGCGACGCCATCCATGTACTCCACCCAAAGATTTTGGCTCCACACACCGTCTGGCAAAAGCCTCGAACTTGGTTCTCTCAATGTTTAGCCAATCAGCAAGCAGTTGAGAGTGGTGACGTAGAACTCATCCGAGAGCTCTTTTACTGATTGGTTAAGGTAACTATATTCACACTTTCGTTTTGTTATTTGTATGCTTTTGCAACGCTATAACGTAACATGCATGCTAATAAAGCACAATATGGATTTTAATTTGAGTTTGGAACTCCAATTAATTTGAACAATAGAGTAAGATCAGACCATCTCCCACCGTCCACGGAGACAGATTCCTCATTGCTTTTGCCAGACTGATTGACGGAGTCAACAGTCGGCTTTTCGCCCAGGCTACATGATGCCGGCCATGTACAGTAAAACAACCGTGACAACGACAACATCAACACAATCGAGCCAGAGACTCTAATGCCTCTTTTCCACTGCCGGTTTTCTGGTAGGCCTACTACAGCTCGACACAGCGTGAATCAGCCGCCACTTTTTTGCTTTAGAATTGAGCTGTGTCGTGCCAATTCAAAAAGCAAAAAAGTGGTGGCCGAGTCACGCTTAGTAGGCTATGTAGGCCTACCAGAAAACCAGCAGTGGAAAAGAGGCATTTGAGTATAATATGTATCCGGTCTCTCTGGCCAAGCCGTCTTATACAGATGGTGTAACTTCAATCTGCTCATTACCGTGCCGGGCCGCGGCAGCGTACCGTGATCATTACACCCTGTGGCCATTCGGAATGCGGGGGGCAGTATAGCACCGCTTTTGCATAGCAGCGTCTGCCTGTGTCTGTGGTCTGTTTGTGCTTCCGTCCTTGCCCGTCCCCCAGTTTTAGTAGTAGTCGAAATACAGTCAGCAAATTGCATGTTTTATTTAGCATTGGGCATTTGATAGGGCATTTGATAATAACACAAGTGTGAGCCCTAAACAAGACCACAACCACAATAACCCTAACCCAATTTAGGACCATAGGCCTATTCAACCGTTTCCACAACCTCACTGATCACAGTTGCTTCATCTGTAATGCCAGGGCTAAGAATAACGAAAATAGCAAAACAGAGTAGGCTAATAAACCGTAGGCCTAATGGAGAGACTGAGGAGACATGAAATCAAGCGGCGGAGTTCGGACCATTTTGAGTGGACCGATGTCGCTTGCTTTGTGTAGCCCTATCAAGCAAGCCTGTCTGTCTCATTTGTGCGATGAGCACAAAAACACAAATTGAACCACTCGTATAGTGTGAGTCAAACAGATATGAACAACATTGTAGCCTAATGAAGTAGTGCCCCGTCATGTCAGCATGAGAGAGGTGATTTTACATTTGGCGACGACATTCCGTCTTTAAAACTGGCGCATGCCGCTTCCCCTATTGCAGGTTATTACCTGATCTACACTGTCGTTACCACAAAAAACAAGGTAGCACAACTTAATACTACAGTATTACTAGCCTATATATCTGGTAGCCTAAATAGTAGGTTGAAGACGGGGGTATTATTGGTGCACAGTTTTTTTTTTTTTGCGAAGCAGAGTAATCTGCTTCAGTGTAGCTCATTGTATGTTGATCCCTCCCTCAGTTTTAGGCTACAAGTGGAAAGAGTCAGCCAATTGCGCACGTAACATTGGGTATTTGATAATAACACAAGCGTGGTCCCTAAACAAGACCGCCAGTCGACGGTGTTTTGTTTTCATTATTCTGTATACATTCACCGTCTCAATTCCGCTCCTAACTTATAGGCTATGTCTGTTAATTATTTCTGCACTACCTATTCAAGTCAGGAACGGATATCCTCAGGATAGCCTACGGACTAATAGGTTGAAGACGTTTTTTTGTATTGGTGCTTGTGAACATTTCATCCTTTCAATGCGCTGTTGTGCGCGATCGACGGGATTCCGGTTAACTGGGGATGTGATGCACACATGACAATACATCTGTTACACCAGGTGTGGCTAATCATCTGTGATTAGGACTGCAAATTCAGTTGCTTCGGTGGAGATGCGAACCAACAGTATGACTGGGGAACTATGACTCCTTCGGAGGCTGGATAACCTGTCGCGCCACGACATGTCACAAAAGGCTGTGCAGTCCCGTGCACTGCACTGCACTGCTGTAACCCACCCATCCCCCACAGACAAACATTCATGTTCTGAAAAGTTCAACACGTTCTGAACATTTTAGCCGCTTTGCATTAAGTTTTCGAGCAGACACTTGTCCACGGTGACGCAACATCGAAAGTGAAACGCAGAGACTGTTCACAAATAACTGAATAAAGATTTCGTTAAAAAAAAAACCCACGGCATTTCTATGAAAATGTGCTGGGTGACCACACTGCCTATGCCTATCCAGATGCACGTATAGCAACAATGAGAAAGAGAGGGAGATACGGAGAGAGAGAGCGATTAGCGCGTGTCTGTCTGTGTGTGTGTGTGTGTGTGTGTGTGTGTGTGTGTGTGTGTGTCGGGGAACATTTGAAGTGAAAAAACACCCTCCCCCACTTCAGCATCAGATGTTGGTGGTCTACAAGTCAAACCCGACTATCTTGTAGCCCAGTCATGAAGTTCATAAAGCCATCGGTAGCCTATAGGCCAAGATATCCAAAATCCCTCCGCAAATTTCTGCATTGCCTGAGTTCATAGGCTAAAACAACTTTATTTAGGCCTGACTTATTTAGCTTACTTTATTAGCCTTATTTAGGCCTATTATCGTATTTAGGCTTTAACGTGAGCCTATTTTACAAAATATCGAAAGAAGGAAAAGACACGACAGACAAGTTGAGGCTTACTGATCGTAGCCTATTACAGCAAATCGAACATGCGCTTTATGAACACACTAGCCTGAGGGCAAACATCTTCTTGGCACTATTGAGATAACCAGGCCATGCCATGAATTCAACTACCTGGGCCCACACTAAAATACTGACAGACTACAATTGCTTGGATCTTCAGTGGGTTTCGTGGGTCCGGGGGGATGGGTGGTGATGGCACGCTTGATGTAGGCTATTTTTCCCCACCCCATGCATGCACGCGGACACACAGGGTCGGGACATTCACCCAATGAATGACTGAGTGCGGCTAAATATGCCTGTTGCATATCGTAGCCTAATTATTCACACATCACGTCAAGTCACAAATTAGTAGTCTCTTGCAGTTGACCTATGCCAAATTAACGTCCTCCCTGTAAGGCTGCACTAATTCAAACAGGTAGAGGAGTCGGCTTAGCCTATAGCCAAAGTCTATAAAATGTAGCCTATTTTTTGTAATTTCCAATTATCTAGGCTATGTTTACGATAATGATTTGTTGCGCTACGACGGTGCTCAAGACAAGTTGGAACATAGTCATCTCAAGTGCTCCCATTTTATTTTGATCCTGCTGTAAGTCAATGGGCGAGAGGGACGGATGAAACGGGTGTTTCATTCGTCCCGACAGTGTCTACTGACACTTAAATCCCTGTTGCCTGTAAACCTGACAACTTTGACTTTTCATACTTTCGGATATGTTAAAGTTTTCGAGTAAATCGCAGTGTTTCATTCGTCCCGAGTTTCATGAGTCCCTGCTCTCCCCTACTGCCTAAACTGTTACAGTTTAAATGCGTCCTCTCCAAACTGTGTGTGTGTGTGTGTGTGTGTGTGTGTGTGTGTGTGTGTGTGTGGGCGAGAGAGGGAGAGAGAGAGAGAGCGAGGGAGAGAGGCGCTTAATTCCCCGCAGAAAGAGCAAGGCGATGTCTCCAAATATTAGACAAATGCATCTTATTTTAGTTAAGTAGACATCAGGGATGTATTTTGCTTAATAGCAACGCCGACCTGATTGGTTCATATTGCTCTGAATAGCCACAGAAGGCTAGGCTATATTTTAATGGGTTTACGCGCGCGAGGTCATCTAACTGTGGTCACTGTCGCCAGGTGCTATTATGAGAGGAAAACTATAGCACGTTGGCAAACATTAAAGTCAGTTTAAGCCATGCATATGATGAACCAATTTTCTTGTTTGAAAAAACACACTTCCCGGTGCGCAAGGTGCATGCATTTCTGACTGACCCAGATGAAATCGCATGAGGAACTCCATGATTATGAGATGACATTGCATATATTTCCCAGCATATATTTCCCCTCTCTCTCTCTCTCTCTCCAAACCCAGTTGTACTTGGACTCACTTTTAACACCGCTGGCCTACCCAGGTGAATCGCAGCACACATTGTTTGCAGTGAGCCGTGCCGTGTGCGAGTGCTGTGCAACTTCACCCCTAACGTTTAACCTAGACTAGCGAGTGCAGTGTTGTAAATCACGTGGAATAAGTGCAGCGATTACCTGCGTAGCCTACTTAATTATGGAAGTGAGTGTCATTTGGACTGCCTATGGAATCAAGCCTACTGTCACCAAGCTCTTCCTGTCTCCCCAGCCTCGCAATGGATGGACACCTGGCCACCGCTCCTCCGCCTCCTTCGGAACGGATGACTGTGGGGGGGGATCTCCAAGGAAATTTCGGACTTGTATAGATTTGGGGTGCCCCGGGACTCTTTTAGATTTCTGTTAGTTAATAAATATTATTTTAAAACTCAATATTTGTGTCTTGGCGTATTTGTGGTGTACAGTACTCTCCAGGGTATTTGGTAACAAGGAGAGGTGTCGCTGGAAAAATGCGCACTTTCTCACCTGCGACACATAACCCGACAGTTGGTTACATTTAATTTGAGCACGAAAACAGCAATATCAGTCGCTTGCTAATTTTTGCCAATATGACAACATTAAATTCATTAGGAAAGTGTAGGTTAGGTTATCGCCCCAGCTGTTGGGATGTGAGATAAATAGCCAACGCTTACACGCTCAAATGAAGCGCTGTTAGGTTACTGCGGTGAGGTGTATTGCACTCTCAGTCATTTTTACCAAACGAAAAAAGTATTCACATCCAGACAACAAGTCTGAAGTTGCAATATTAGACGTTTCAAATCTTGCGATGAATCGGTGCGTGCGGGTGAATATGAGCATAATTAATATGCCGTCAACATCATCTAAAATATTCCATATGGTAATAAATGTTGCCTACCCATTTGCGCTTGAATGTGTATTGTGTGTATGCAAGAGAAAGTGTGTGTGTGTGTGTGTGTGAGAGTGTGTGTGTGTGTGAGAGAGAGAGAGAGAGAGAGAGAGAGAGAGAGAGAGAGAGAGAGAGAGAGAGAGAGAGAGAGAGACTACCACGTGGTAAAGCGTATAGCGAGCGCTCCCAAGTGCCACCCGGCGGTTGTTTGGGTACACTGCAGCTAGGCCCGGTACGTACCGAGGTGGATGACGTGGCATTACCTCGGTAAAGGGTGTGCATTGTAGGGGGACCGACTGTAGCTTCATCCATTATGTCTGTTCCTCTATGTTCTTCAGTGCTTCACTGATTTGTTTTTCATTATGTTGTGATTTGAAGTGGTTCGCTGTGCCTATAGAATGTCTGCATTGCTTTGAATAATAATATCCACAATAAATATTAATCTTTTTTTATTTAAAAAAAAAAAGAAAAATATGTTTTGAGATGTAATCTGTGACTCCAAAACGAATGGTTGAATGTTGGTTGTTGATGTTTCGAGACGTCCAAATAGAGATCAGTTGACAGTCATGTTTTTTTGCAGACATAAGCCTAAAGCTGCTATCTGAAATGGTGCACTATGTATTCAGCTTATTATTATGTATGGCCATTTAAATGGTGGCTTGTCCGGCTATTTGTTTAGCGGTTAATACGTCTGTTGTCACTCTATAGGAGGCTTGCTGTTTGTGCAAAACTGCAGCTTTCAGGGATTCTTTTCTGCACTCCTAATCCAAAGGTTAATGTTCACTTAAAGGTAATTTATGCTTTCAATACGTGTCTCTAATGAATAGTCCTCTAGCTCAGTATTTCCCAACCTTTTTCTTAGGGGACCCATGTTTTTACTATTTTAAGCTTTGGTGACCCAACCACGCGAGCGCCCGCACGAGACGGAGTCACAAGATGCCCTCCGTTTCCTGCGATAACTTATTTTAGTTATTTTATTCCTCAATTCGTCTTTGGTCAAATATAGAATAAATGTTTAATGTAGCACTTACAATTTGTTGCGTCTATGCATTTATTAGTTAAATGCTTTGTCTTTTATTCAACATGGGCTATATATATTTAAAACGAAACCCCTTAAAATCAAGAGGGCTCCGCGACCCCCGTTGGATCTTTGGCGACCCATAAGGGGGGTCCCGACCCATAGGTTAGAGTCTAGCTAATGCCTGGTGAGTGACGCAGCATTTAGGGAAATGGCATCCACACCACACAGCAGATAATGAGCTCTCTAAAGCTCATAGCACAGGACCCAAAGCAGCTCTCCTAAACACCCCAAAGCAGCTCTCCTAAACGCTTCTGCTGAAGACCATTGTGGACCAAATGCTGTGGGCTACATGCCTGGTAGACTGACTCCACTGCTATGGTAGTATTATGGGATGGTCAGGACCAAATGCTGTATAGGCTACATGCCTGCTGAATGCCATTTTAAACCAAATGCTGTAGGCTACATGCCTGGCAGACTGGCATTATGTAAAGCAGCTCTCCTAAACGCTTCTGCTGAATGCCATGTTGGACCAAATGCTGTAGGCTACATGCCTGGCAGACTGGCGTCATGTAAAGGACAAATGCTGTAGGCTACAGTACATGCCTCGCAAGCCATCCTTCGTACTTCCGCCAAAGGATTGGCTCCACTACTATGGTAGTATTATGGGATGGTCAGGACCAAATGCTGTAGGCTACATGCCTTGCAGACGGGCATCATGGAAAGGCGTCAGCATCTCACGCCAGTGCATGCCGCGTTGAGGTGCGACGCCTTTGTCAAGTCAAGTCAAGTCAGTTTTATTGTCAATTTCTTTACATGCGCTGGTCATACAAAGATTTGAAATTACGTTTCTTACTTTCCCATGCAGACATAGACATAGACTCTAGGCTCTAGGTGTGGACATAGACAATTAGACATAGACAGCATACATACATTACACCTAGAGTACCTTTGCAAGTTAAGTCGTGGTCCTCAACGCTGCAGAAAAGCACTTTTGCCATGAGACGACAAAAAACAAAACCATGCATGCCTAACCCAACCTGTCAGTATAGCAATGTTTCTGCTGCTTTACTTTTGCCAAGAACCGCGAAACAAGCAAGGGAAATGGTGACTTTGTTGTGCCCAGCCCAAAACCATCCCTAAACCTAACCTGTCACAGGGCGCTGTGGAGCACGAGACAACATGCTAAGGCATCGTACACAAACGTGTTAGACGTTCAAATTGGCATGTTACGTTTTAAATGTTAAGTTATAGTCCTCAACTAGGGGTGTAAAGATAACCGATTTTGGATCGCTTATCGTTATGCAACATTAAATCGCACCGAATCGACATTGAATCGCACCAAATCGCGAAATATTTGTTATGAATCGTCCCTGAATCGAAACGTAGCCTGTGAATCGAGATTATTTTATTTTTTAATACTAAGGGGAGCGTTGGCAGGGTTTTGATGAGGTCAATTGGGAAGCTTACGATGAGAACTGCTCTACCATGATGTACGTACTTTAAAAACCTATCTATCTATCTATCTATCTATCTATCTATCTATCTATCTATCTATCTATCTAATAGGGGTGTAAAGATAACCGATTTTGGATCGGTTATAATTATGCAACATTGAATCGCACCGAATCGACATTGAATCACACCGAATTGCATTGAATCGCACCGAATTGCTAAATATGAATCGTCCCTGAATCGAATCGTAGCCTGTGAATCGAGATTGAATCGGATCGTTTTGTGAGTATAAGATTCAAACCCCTATCCTCAACGCTGCGGAAAAGCACTTTTGTCACGTGAGGCTTGCGCAGTTTTCCCACCGTGCCCTCAAATTTCTGCCCTGACCAAAACCATGCCTAGCCCTAACTAGCCTGTCAGCAAAAGGAATGTTTCTGCTGCTTTACTTTTGCAGAGAACAGTGAAATAAGCAAAGGCAATGACACATTTGTTGAGAAATTGTGCCCAGCCCAAAACCATCCTTAAACCATAATCTGTCACCTAATCAGCCCGGCTGGTGTAGGGAGCAGAGGCATAGCGCCCGCGGGTGTCCTGAAACCCAGGGAGGGGGCAGCAGGGTTGCCAGATGAGTCTGATGATTTCAGCCAAAGAATGCTCAAAAACCTGTTTCTATGGCAAAAATTGGGCAGCCCAATCTGGCAACACTGGGGGGCAGGGGGTGCATCAGAGCAACAATAGGGGGGGTTAGACGCAGGGCTGCCTTCATTTCAGAGCTCCCTTTGTCATTGAATTCAGAATACAATTGTTTAGCTTATGAATTACAGTGTCTCAAACCAATGTGGACGTCTTTCAGACACAATAGCATTAAATGGATTCAATAATAACAGAAAAATTACAT
>NW_026944555.1:0-14259 GCF_034702125.1 Engraulis encrasicolus
GGGAAAATAAAAGGGCATTTGAGTTTATCCAAGTAGTTCTCAATGTCTTTGAAGGGGAATTTAATTAGCTGTCTGTTTTGAAAACAATAGGGTTAACATGAAAAATACATGGGGACTTTTAAAGTCATAAAACAAATTCCTACTAAATATCAATAAGTATTGACAGTATAGAAGCTTCAGATATACTTTTTCTACTTTTGTGTATCACTTAATATAAATAAATCAATACTTACTGGAGAGCGCTGTTCGGTTGTGTCTGCCCAACAAAAACTGTACCAGATTTTATGGCGCGTCCGCGTTATTGAATCAGATATGGATCCGGTAATGGTCTGCGTTTTGACAGTAGAATTTGGGGCGGCGCACGGTGGCGACCCTGATCAACCAAGGGGAACCCAAACGAATGTGACGGTGACACGGATGTGGTGACTTGAATGCGGATCCGCGTCGGAGTCCTCTGCTGTGTGGGATGGTCTCTGTCGGCATGAAGCACTCAGGCACAGCTTGTTCTACCTTGCTGATGTACGGTGGTAGCCTGGATGGAATTTTTGTTTTGTTTTTCCCACAAATACTCTGTCATCTCACGAATGCTGTCACATGAAGAATGGACTGGCATTTCTGGATCCTCACCAATGTTGTCCTCCACCGTCTGCATTTCTGGACATTGTGGATCCTCATCACTGTACAAATCGTCAGGGTCTGTTTGCAGCAGCTGTGGGGTCTCCTGAAACATCCACCACATACACACAGCTCTATGTGCGCAGTGTTTCGATATGTGGAGGCGGCATGAACAGAACCAGGTGCCATGCTGAGAGTCAAAGGCCACCCGTGTACACCAGGGCCCAATTCGAACGAGAGGCAGTGACTCGATGACTCCCCTCCTACATAAACAGGCCTCTGATCAGACATGACTTCTGTCGGGAAGGTATCCGCGAATGCGGTCGTTACGAACGGCACTAACGAGAGAGCGACGTGGGTACATTGTTACGTCAACGCCACACATCCGGTCAAACCTCTGTTGACGTTCTGTTTACTTCCCGTGCTCTCCGCCAGCGAAGTGGCACACAGCGTTTGTAGAGGTAGTTCAGAGGTGTAAACATGGCTTTGTTAGTGCTGTTGGCCGAATTACAGCAACTCATGGAGGAGTTAGAGGAGGAGGACCAGAGACGAGGAAGAGATTATCGACGCCGTTTGCTGCGGTTGTCAGCGTACTGGCATCTATCGGCAACTGGTGTAGAGGTAAGTTATCATGTTTCCAGAGGCGAGTAAGCGTTTGTAACAGCAATAGGGCCTATGCTGCACTATGGAAAGGCCAGAGCCTCTAATAACAGAGTGCGCAAACCAGGGACCAGAAGTCGGTTGGTGATGTGATTCGCGTAGATTTAAATGTTTCTTAACAGTAAACTTCTGTTCGTTGGAAAACTAACACTAGCAACCATCCCATACCAAACAAAGATTAAAGTACAAACAAATTACACGACCTTTACCACATTTCTGTGTTATACCGCCACCTCCGGAAAATAAGTAACTTCTAATAGAACTAAAGTCAATGGGGATTTTCCATGTTAACTCTCCGTGAGGCTCCATGAGAGCCGCCATTGCCGTGGAAAGATTGGTCCATAGAGGTCTATGGGAGTGGCGTAACTCTGTTATTAGATGGCTCTGGGAAAGGCTTGTGACTAGGTTCCCAAAATGTTGTTGTCCTTCACGTCATTACAGGCTTCTTGTTTTGCCGTGTTACATCCGTGTCATGGGTTTATGTATTTGTCATTCACAACATGTGCATGTAAAATGAAAAAAAGGCGTTAGTGCTAGGCCTATATGTAATATAATATGTTAAAAATTAAACATGTTGCTACAGTCACCTGCCACTGCATTGGGCCACACCTGTCCAATTGGTACTCAATGAGGCCAACTAATCAGCTACTCACAGGTGGCAAACTGAAGGCATTTATGCTATGACATGATGTAAGATGTGCGCAAGGTGAAAACAATCACATAATGTTCAAAGCAGTCATCTTAATGGGGAACACAGCTGATGTAACTGATTTTGAATGTGCTATGGTTGGTGGTGTATGATATACTGCTCAACTGTGTAGTGATTACCTACCTACCCTCCTTTTACTGTAGCACTTTAGCCTGAGGAATGTTACATTTCACTTATAATGTCTATACTGTGACATCATTTCACAAGCTGTTCATTGTCTTTGCAGACCTCTTATGCTGTCATCAACCGCACTGTCCCCCTCCTACGCCTCTACTTTGGGGATGGGGACACCCGTCCTGACTACCGCTTGAGGCGGGAGTCCATTGCTAGCCTGCTGCAGCTCATGAACGTGCAGCGCCACCATGGCTGGGGTTTTTCAGATCGAGCTGTTGGTTTTTTTATTTTGGCTAGCAAGTGGGGCCTCGTACAGGGTGGTCGCTAGGGTATTCGATATGCCCAAGACCACAGTGCATGACATTGTGCATGACCGTGTCTGTGTTGGCATTCTTGAACTCATGCCCCGCATCATACGCCTGCCATCCACTGCTGAACACCTCTAGGAAGTGGGGGATGGATTTGCCATGCTAGCTGGTAATGGGGAATTCAGTCAAGCTGTGGGTGCTATAGACGGGTGCCACATCCGGATCACCCCCCCTGGTGAACCACAGGCTGGATGCTACCGCAACCGCAAGCTGTTGCAGCGGTATGTGATGCTTCAGCAATGTTCCTCGATATTTTTGTGGGATTCCCAGGTGCGGTGCATGATACCAGGGTTTTGAAGCTGAGCCTATTGATCCGCAACCCAACTTACCCACCCCCCGGTATGTTCCTCTTGGGTGATGGAGGCTACCCCAGCATGGAACGACCTATTGCCCTCCTCATCCCATTCAAAAACCCTGTCAGGGGTGTGGCGCAGCAGAGGTTGGTAGTGTTACTGATGTTAGTTCTCCCAAAACAATGTTAAGGTGTCAAGGTTTCGTGCAGGAGAGCCCAAATGCAGCACACAAAGCAGACGGTCTGGGATAGGTCAGGGGTTTATTGACTAACGAAAACTATGAAAACACTTTACAGACAAAAACAAAAACCCACGAGGGGGAAAACAGGAACTAACAAGGTAACACTAAGACACTTACATTCAAGGGTTTCAGGGATCAGATGGACTAACAGATACAGCGTGACAAATCTGACAGAAGACAAATGACGCAGCACGGGACAACGGGAGCACAGGACTTAAATACACAGGGGGGAATCAAAAGAGCAGGGACACGATAGGTAGAACACAACAGGAACCAGGTGGTTGACGAGACAGAAAAAAGGGGGTACAAACAGGCACAGACAATCAAGGACAATGAAACGAGAACAGATAATGACACAGGTGAGACAATGACCAGGGGAAAAGGAGGCAAGGGACAAGACAAATAACAAGAACAGAACACAGGTGAAAAAAAATAAGGGAAAACTAAAGGGGCCAAATAGAGAATGAAAAACTAGACCACAAGGGGCAGAGACAAACGAGGGGCGTGGCAGGTAAACACAGGAGCACATGAGGAAAAAAAACCCAAACGGAAAAGGACATGACACTAGCGGGGCAGAGATGACAATAGAGAGAAAGACAGGAGAGGGGAGAGACAGACAGACCGACCGACAGAATCAACAGGCAGGGAGACAGAACCAGACAGAATAGATTGAAGAGAGAGAGGGGAGAGAGAGAGAGAAGAGAGAGGAGAGAGAGAGAGAACCAGACGGGTAGGGAGACAGAACCCTACAGGCAGAGAGAGAGAGCACAAGACAGAGAGCACGAGACAGAACCAGACAGGCAGAGAGAGAGAGAGCACGAGACAGGACCACACAGGCACTGGCGATTCTAGGGGGTGGCAGGGGGTGGCCAGGGCCACCCCTGGGACGCTATTGTCCACCCTACTGGCCACCCTTGATTCGACAAGTAATTAATAAAAAATATATATTTTTTAAAAATAAATAAATAAATATACAATAATAACAACAGTATAAGACCAATAATAGGTAATTATCAGGTAATCATTCAAGTTCGTCAACCCAACAACAAACAAGAGAAAACTGTCAATCCTGGTGATCGCGGGCTGACAGATCTAGGTCAGTTTACACTTTAACTAACACGACAGTCGTTGGACTGATGCTGCAACAAGGCTGATTTCTGATCAGTAGGCTTACACGAGATGACCACTGCGTTTTTTCCTCTGCCCCTATAGTTCGCTTATTTATCGTGAAAGATCTGGCAACCCCGCACCAGCGATGTGAGGAGCACTGTGTCACCTGCAGTTCCTTCACGAGAGACCCCATCCACTAACTGCCTGGAACAGTCTCATTTGGACAATAAGGTATGGCAATTTAACCCTCTGGGCGCCCCCAGGGGATTTTGTCACGAGATGCCGTATTGATTTTCAACGGCCGTTTTTTTTTAAATAGGATATCAAATGTAGTTCAACTTCCACTCCCCTTGGGGGGCAGACATGTAGTACTTCAGTTTTAAACACATTGGGACGCCTATATGGTATTTGTTTAAGGAAAACTACAAAACTACAAACCTCGGACATTGCGGAAGTAACTTCTCCCCGTGAAACAACGCGAAAGACGGAAGCAGCCTTGTAGTGACATTACGTGGATAATTCTACTGAATAAACGACCAAATGCACTCAAATGGTAACTTGTCATGATTGTACATATGTATTCATCAATATTTCGCCCTAAATGAGGTAATATGCAAACAGGAGTGTATTTTCTGCCCGTTATACTTCCCATGTTACTGTTGCCTGAGGAAACTATCGACAGCCTATTCGTCGATCATGGGACTGTAACAAGAAAACCCTTCATTCTTTCATTGAAAGTACGAAAAAGTGTCCTTTTCGCAGGAGATTTGTAATTGAGGAAGGGAAGGTTTTTTTTTCGATCGAGAGCGGGGGTAATTCATGATGTTTGTATACCCTCTGTCGCTAGCTGGCGGTTCATTGAAACGACAGGGAAGATCAACGCGTCGTAATTTGCCTGTTAAGAGTCAATTTCATCATCTGGAGGGGACAGTGGTCGGGATGTTTGTAAAAGAGTTGTATACTAAGTAGAAAAAAAATGAAACAAAAGAAGTGGCTTTTCCCTCCCAAACAGGGGGGGATGGGTGAGGGGGTAGGCATGCCCCCGAGACACAGAGGTCTCGTGCGCTTTTACTGGGGTGCAAAAGGAAGCATGTTCAGGGGACCAAGTTCCTGCCGACTGCAGACCTAAATAAATGCAATGTATTCTAATGATATAATAAAAAATAATTATGTCCCAATTTCGACCTGAGGTCATTTTCAACATAAAAGTGCCCCCACCCCCCAACACACACACCACACACACACACACTTTCCTATACACCTATTGTATTCAGTAAAGAAAGGGTTTGAATAGATATTTGCACAAGTTTTTTGACATGTACCCATACCCCCAGTCCTAGGGTGTACGCTGACAGGCCCACTGAGGCTACTGTGGCCGCTGTACTTTGGTTTAAAGCACAAAATGGACAAAATGCAATAATACCCCCAGTGTGGATAGAATCGTTGTGGGAAATTTCTGTGAAGGGGTCCTGCACTAAAAAATAACTTGTCACCCCATAGACCAGTCCCTCAGGCAAAACGGCAACCCTCCATTTACTTGTGTTTTTCACTATGTACATTTTTGCACTAATTAGTTACAAAAAAACACTTTTATGTAAAATTTATTGCTCTCCCAGACCAAAATGTATTCACGAACTTTTAAAAGTGAAGGTGTCTGGGGAAGTTTATAAATTAAATTAGATTTAAAATTTTTAAAAATATTTTGAAAATATGCAAAAATATCCATAATCATTTTAAATTTAAAATGGCCGACACCCTATGACGTAAATACAAATTAGAGGGATAATTTATCCCAAAAATAAAACTTTGGGTCATCCCTATTTGTCTCATTAATTGCAACTCTATTATTACCCATGTTAAGCCACAGCCTTTTGAATAAACATGCAAAAAAACCGTTTTGGGAAAAAAAACCGGGGGCCCCGAGAGGGTTAATGATTTTTGGTTGTCTGAAGATTTGGGAAAACCTAATTTTGAAATTTTTATGAATTTTTAGCAGCCAGGAAGAGCCAAAATACGAGTAGCTACAAAAACAACAACAGCTAAAGGAGCAAGTTATTTTGGTGGCAGCGCAAACCAAGTTAGTAGCACAGACAACCTAACGGCACGTCAGTTTTTTTTTTTGTTGAAACAGGATATTAATATGAAACTTTTGGATAGGGACAGGGCAGTTAGCTTTGGGCCCATTGGCCAAATTAAAAAGGGGGTTTTTATCTACAGTCGGCGGTAGGCGATCAGTACCTAGCCGAAACCTAGCATGGAAAAAACTAAGTGCTGACATGATTTTTGGACCCTTCCTCAGTGAAAAGCTCTCCTTTGCTTCTTCAATTGTCTTGACTTTTTTTGGGA
This sequence comes from Engraulis encrasicolus, assembly GCF_034702125.1. Lineage (NCBI taxonomy): Eukaryota > Metazoa > Chordata > Actinopteri > Clupeiformes > Engraulidae > Engraulis > Engraulis encrasicolus. The sequence continues at coordinate 6,457 of NW_026944555.1, forward strand.
GTTTAAATAAAAACTTAAATAAATCGGAGTAAGTCTAGAAAGAGCACCTCTCCTCTTTAGAGAAGCAATTTCACATCAGTCACAGTGTGTTCCTAACCCACAGCGTAGCCCACTTCAGGTATGACCCCCCCCCAAATAGCAAAAATTTGCGGTACTTTTTTGCCCCAAAAGTGAAAAATATATCGAAAACCTTTTTTTAAAAACTACGAAAAATAAATCGTACGCACACAAAATCATGGTCAGATGTGATTTGTTCACCAACAAAATTCACGTCTGTAATTTCTTTGCAAAAACCTGCAGCCCGGCTTTGAATCAGACATGTCACAGCTGAAATTTCCCCTTGAGGCCGACGGCGCCTCAATTGAAATTCAGTCATGAATTTCTTTTTAAAACCATTCCACTGTTTTGCATTGCATGTCAACATCAATAATATAGGTTTTTTTTTTTTATTCTGACATTGTTTAATGAATCAAAGTTTTCTCTAAGGGGAACCCCAACCACGAACACAAAACCATGAAAACAAATCTGTACTCTCCAATTCGACAATAATCCTCTGATATGTAGCCCGTTACATGCTTGAAGTGAGTTGTTTAAATGATTAATTGGTTGATTGATTTGATTACATTCCTCCAGGAGGACTTAAGAAGGAAAAAAGAAACGATAAGAGAGCTTCTTTTTCAAAAAAAAAAAGATCAGGTCAGCTACAGCCTACCCGCCCAGGCAGATGCCCCACAAACCAGCAGCCAGGGGTAGTGTTGCTGAGGTCCACTACCCCAATACAAAAGGGTAGGTTTTGATGGAAATTTTAAAATTGTTAAGACCCCTTTATGCCACCATTTTAACCAGTGGCACGTTTTGTCATCAAAAAAAGGGTTTTGTCTAGTGCCCACTACATAACACAGGGTCTTTATATCATTGGTAAAATTGGTAACGACAAAGGTTAAGCCGCTTTTAAAGGGGTTTAAAAGTGACAATTTTGGGCAGAAGATGATGAACTAAAAATTTGTTTTTAAAGTTATGGCAGGACCGTCGTCTGTTGCTGTCTGTCATTTTAAAATATCTTTTATTACCCAGTTTTACCAGCCACATTTGGGGAGGAGGAGATGACTGTGAATCTTTTGTTGTTGGATCTCACCCACTGGCTGGTATGAGGTTCAGTGCATTAAGTATGTGTCTACTCTCTCTACTAGTTATTTAAAAATGGCCAATTATGCATATTTTTAAAGTGAAAGCATGCATTTAACCAGATTAAACCCGCATTTCAATTAAAAACCGGCACATTAAAATAACTTTTAAAGAGGATTGTGTGTGCATTTATCTTTTAATTCTGTGAATAGTACATAGAAAACAAAAGACTAAACATAGAACATTTCAATACGATTTATATATATATATCTTATATATATATTTTTTTTATACTACTAACAAAATTTTGTATTTGAAGTTCCACTGGTTCTTTTCTTTAAAATGCAGGAGAAATAGCATAGAATAAATGCAACCATTTTCTGTGTGGAGGTACCCCGTATGTGTATATAATTCCATGATTTCCCTGGACCACCTAAGACTATATTTGTGGGTCCTCTTTGGGCCCCTCCTAGTAAACAATGTCCCTGGATTACGCCCCTGCATACAGGCAGAGAGAGTAAAGGACCGAGAGACAGAGAGAGAGAGAGAGAGAAACGCAGAGTACAGTACAAAGTAAAGGCATTAGGCAATAAACCAAAGCCAACATATACAGAAGGCTGGGGCGTAGAGGATACATGACTAAAGGTCTACATGCTGACAGTTTGGGCAGAAAGTTAGTGAGATTCTGTGAAGTAATGACAGTTCTCCCTGTAGGTCCCTTTGTAATTTACAGACCTCATGCCATGGCTCTGTCCACCATATGTGATAAAATCTGGTAGGGCCTTATTGCCCCAGGCACATGTATTTGGCTGATTATGGCCTTGTGGCATTGTGGTTAGTCAAGTTCAAGTCAAGTTGGGTTTTTTATTGTCAATTTCCTTTTACATGCAAGCTGGTCAATACAAAGAATTGAAAATTACGTTTCTTTGCTTTCCCCATGCAGAACATAGACTAATCTAGGTAAAGGACATAGACAGTATAGACATAGACAGTACTCATACATGGACAATAAGACAGTGGTATGGACATAGACAGTGCTCATACAGACATTTATACGTGCAAGACTGGACAACAGAAGACCTGTAGAGAACATAGCATTATGAGGAGGTATTTTGTTGTGCTTTTTCTAAAAAGTCCTTTTATAACGTTCTGATCATAGTAATAGTAGCATTTGAAGAAAAATAAATATTAAAATAGGTCTATCAAGTACACCAGCGTCTGTGTGTGTGTGTGTGTGTGTGTGTGTGTGTGTGTGTGTGTGTGTGTGTGTGTGTGTGTGTGTGTGAGAGAGAGTTGTGTGTCAGTGTGTGTATCACTGATTCTTGAGAAAGTGGCTAAAACATGTCTCAGCAGTAAACTGCCAATTCTGTTGAAAATAAAATACATTTTCATGAACAAAGTCAAATTCAGGTTAAAGACTCCAGGGGTCTGTTACACAAATGTTACAGTCGTTTGAAATATTTAAGTGTAAATTGTTTATACTTTTTCATGGCTATTAAAACCCTGCCCAACACGCCTGTAAAAACAGCTAGTTCCCAAGTGACAGACATCATCATTTCAATTGACTTACAAATGTAAAAAATCACTGATATTATTTGGAATAAGAACAGTAAACACCTTGATGTGAATGTCCATAATGGTAAAGATAGGTTCTTGCAGATATGCACATACTGCGTGTAAACGTCACAATTTTACTACTATTTTCTGATTGCTCAAAATAGTGTCCAGCATATTAGTCACCACCGTCAGATTTTAATAAAAAAGACAATAAAATCAGCGTACTTGCACAAGGTCATTGTCATTTACTTACGGACCCCTTTTCAAACCTTTAGCTCTCACTAGCCTCTACTAAAATACTTCACCAACACTGAAGCTCCTGTAAGTTTACTATTTTTCTCCTCAATTTGTTAATTTGATATTGGACACTGGGTTACTGTCCCCAACCATAAACTGTTCACACCAGCCGTTCGGGGGGGTATTTAATAGTATTATGTTTACATTAATGTTAATAATATATACTTTTTACAGGAAGCGGCCATTGAAGCCCCTAAGAAACATGATGCGAAAACAAAGTGGTTGGGTGGGGCCCCCATAAATTATTAAAAAAAAAATGTGAGCAAAAAATGCATAATATGTAAAAGAGTGTTTTTTTGTCTCATCACCGTCAGATGACACCAACCGTCCAGATTTTGTTTCCGCTCCATCATCTTGTTCCATATTTTACTAAATTGTGCATGGTTAAACTGAAACATTACCAGACATGTTAGTACTCATATTGTGACCCAAACTTATACTCTAGCCTCCACTGTAGGTGCATGTTTGGAGGGTTTTTTTGTCCACAAAACCTTGACTGGTTGGTGACATCTGATGGAGTTTTGGACATTTTAAATGAATGTGCTTACAAAATTTTCCTTTGGAGTTGTTGAATTATCAAAGTAATAGCAAATTTAAGCCTATACGAATATTTGTGAAATTACCAAAAATTGTTTGGTCTATTTAGGCATTAAGTAAGCATTGTCTGACAGCACATATTTTTAAATTAGAACACATGAAACAGTATTAAAATAGAATGAAAGTGAATTTTCAACATTTAAATGCGTATGTGTGAACCAAAAAACACAGATAATCACTTAAAAACTCCAGATACATATGCAACCAAATCAATACACTTTTTATTGCTTTTAATTATGTCTGACGGTGTTGACAAAAAACAAGGTATGATTGGAGAAAAACCTGATTTCTGAAAAAAATTCAAAATGGGGAGATTGGCCTTGTGCATTTCTGAAAAGCCAAGACCTTTGTCTACGACGATATATATCATAGTTTTTTAATATATATAATTTTTTTTTATTTTGTAATTCCACTTCGTTTTTTATCTTTCAAGATTACAACCTGTTTTAGGCCACTTTTCTCAAGAAATCAGTTGGTTATGTTTGGGTTTAAGTGCAGAAAGTTGCAGTGGTGCTTGTGTGTGTGTGTGTGCATGTGGCATGTTTTGTGTTTAGTGCAGGTTGAAAGTTCAGTCACAGATGTAGTAGTGCAAGGTGGAATGGTTCAGTACGCCAGATATGGTGGGTGTGAGTGTGTCTGTGTGTGTGGGGGGGGGGGGGCGTTAGTCGACGTGACCTGGGCTGGCTGTTTAGAGGCTGAACAGTGGAGGTATAAGAGTGGGTTGAGTGGTTTCAATATCTTGATTTGCTTGGTGCATCGAGCTGCTTGCAAGCCTGGTTGGTTACGGGAACGGAGGCGCCTGTACCTCTTTACCAGAGGGCAGGAGGCTGAACCAGTTTGGTTGTGTGTGCAGGGTTGGCTTGTGTCCTTTGATGATTATCAGTGCTTGCCGGGTGAGCGGGAAATTCGGGCGTGCTGGTGTAAATGGTCCTGCAGGTGAGGGGAGTGGTAAAACTCCTAATGATTCTTCTTCGCTGTGTTCACAACACTCTGACGAGTGGTCTTCTGTTTTTCTCCGTGCAGTCTTCCTCCCCACACCTGTGGATGGCAGCTGCGACACGACGCTCTCCCTATGGTTCCTTCTGTAGAATGTTGTCAAGATGGAGGGGTGTAGCTCTTGGCCTTCTTTAGTTTGCGCAAGAAGTAGAGTACGATGATGGCCTTTCTTCGCCAGTGATGTAGTGTTGTGTGGGTCCAAGAGAGGTTGTCGTCTGATGTGCACTCCCAAGGAACTTGGGTGCTGCTCTATCTCTTCACAAGGCATCACCGTCGATGGTCAGTGGTGGCAGTTGTTTTTTGGACCCTCTGAAAGTTGGGGACAACAATCTCCTTGGACTTGTTGTGACATTCAGCAGGGGGTTGTTAGTCTTTTGCACCATATGGCCAGCAGGTCTACTTCTTCTCTGTAGTGAGTCTCATCGCCCTTAGTGATGAGGCCACCCAGTGTTTGTAATCATCTGCGAAACTTCACTAGATGGTTAGATGCTGTGGGTCGTTGTGCAGTCTATGGGGCTGATGAAACACAACTTGCAGAGCCCCCGTGCTCAGGGTCGAGGGTGCTTGAGGTTGTTATTTCCGCTACCCCGTACTGCTGTGTGGTCTCTGCATCAGGAAGTCCAGCAGCCCAGTTGCAGAGGAGTGGTCTAAAACCTAGTTTTTGTCCAGTTTCCTGATGAGTTGTGATGTGGTATGATGGTATTGAATGCCATGAACTAATGAAGTCAATGAGCAGCATTTCTCAACATATGCGTCTCCTATTAGTCCAAGTGGGTGAGGGGCTGGATGGAGGGCAGAGCAAATTTGCATCCTCCGTGGATCGCTTTGGCTCGGTTTGCGAACTGGTAGGGGTCCAGGGTGGGGGGTAGGGTGGCTTTGATGGGTGTGACAGGACTTGCCGTTCGAAGCACTTCATGGGGGGGAGTATGGGCGTCAGTGCTACAGGACGGTACGTCATTTGAAGGCATGATCGGTGATGATTTCTTCGGGCACGGGTTATGGAATGGTAGCAGTCTTTGAAAAAAGTGATGGGATGACTTGCTTGCTTCCAGAGAGATGTTAAAGATGGTTTGAGAAGACATCCTTCAGCTCTTCTGCACAATTCCTTCAAACTCGGCCGGCCAGGTTATGTTGTCCTGGGCCAGCTGCATATTTTTTTTTTTGCGTGGCGTTTGGTGATGGTGGCCAGTGTCCTCTTCACACTGGCAGATGACAGGTACAGGGGTTTGTACAGGGGGGGAGGGGGAGTTTTTCTGTGGATGTGTGTCATTTTGTGCTTCAAACGGGGCAAAGAAAACTGTTCAGGTCGTTTAGCAGAGGAGGTGTTTTGTTGTCACAATGGTTTTCGTGGGTGCAGGCTTATAGTCCCGTGCTGGCCTGTATGCCCTGCACACAGGCTATGTGCATCTCTGCCTGTCTTTGAAGTGTTGTGTTGTTATTTGTTCGAGTATTCCTTTTGTTTTGCTTTCCTGATGCCCTGGGACAGGTTTAGCCCTTTGCTGTTTTTAGGCCGGCTACAATACTCCTGCCTCTGAAGGCTTTGTCTCTGGCCCTCAGCAGTCGGTGAACGTCTCCTGTGAATCCATGGCCATGGCTTTCTGGTTTGCCCTGGTGGTGATGTGTTTTATTTCTGTAACATCATCCGATGCATTTCTGTGTGAATGTAGGAGGTCACGTGGTGTCTGTTGTACTACCTCAATGTCAATTGTGGTTGATGTGGGTGGCAAGCTGTTTGAAAAATGTCCCAAATTTTTTCTGTGGTTTCGAAGCAGTCTTGTAGTCGTGAGACGGCCCTCCGCTGGCCATTGTTCTCACCTCTCCTTCCAGAGAACTGGTTTTGGTGAGTTTTTGGCGCCTTTTGTCTGTAAGCTGGCAGTAGCAGGGAAACGTTTAAGTGTTCTAATAGTCCGATGTGGGGGATGGGCTTTGCCTTGTATGCTTCCTTTTCTGTGAGGTATAAACAAAGTCCCAAGGGGTGTTTTGTCCTCATTGTTGGGAAGTTAACATTTTTGGTGAAATTTTTGGAAGTTCTGTTTTGAGATTTCCGTGGTTAAAAATCTCCAAGACCACTGTGAAGGCATCTGGGTGTTGCATCTTGTTGTTTCCACTGATGCCCCGATGGCAGCTTGTTTCAGTGCCTCGCTGTCTGACGCTGAACGCTGTTGTTTTTGTGCTGTGATCGAGATACACAGCGACTAGTAAGAATAGCGGGATATTTCTCTTGGTAAATATAAAGGGACGGCACTTGATTAGCATGAACTCCACTAGTGGAGTAGAGCAAGGCCTCTGTACCACCTAGCATTTTTGCACCAACATAGTGTGTAAAAAATATTCCTCCCCCCGTTTTTTCTCGCAAGGGGTCTGTCCCGCCGGTGGCCGTTATTCCTCCCGTTGTAAACCGAGTGGGGAGCCGCGTTCAAAGGGGGGGGGAAGATTCCCTGAACACATACACAGCAGTTCCTCAGGTTTTTTCCCTGATCTTTTGTAGCCCCAAAATCATCTCTTTAAATGGGGTAACTGTGCGACTTTTCCCGATTTGCCCGATTTGCAACCCCACCTTTTTTAGATCGGGCCGATTTCTTGCTCAAAGCAGGGCAAAGGAGTCTTGATCGGCAGGTTTTCTGGGGTAACGACAACGATTTTGCCTCACGATCGTGCAATCGAGGGTCGCAAAAAAATCAAAACTTTTTAAATTCTGGTCGTGGCTCGTGGAAAATCGCACAGTTAAAACAGTGCTACGCCCGATTTGACACTTCAAATCCAAATTAAAAGGGCCCTGGATTCGCTGTTTTAGCGCGACTTCATCTCCACCTAGGGGCGCAGTTCCCCCCTCTGCAACAGGGGAAAATCCGTCGGCGTAGGTGGAAGCATTTCGTCGCCCGACTGCGCTCGTGTAGTGTGGTCGGACTGAAACTTTTTTAAAAGGGAATTCCCCTCGTGCAGGTGAGCAAAAATTTAAACCCACGTAAATATGCACAGTGATGCCCGGGTTTATTGTCCCCTAGATCTTTCGTTTGAAAAAATTGAGGTATTGCTGGAAAGAGTTTTGGGTTTGGGTGCAACCCTGTTTCGACCCACCTCGTTTGCCCCCTTCCTAATTTGGACATCGTTCGGCGTCTCCGTTTTGGGAGGCGACGGGGGTTTATGTAGAAGTAAGCCCAGTGTTCCGTACGCGCCACCTCGCAGAATGGGTTTTTTCCCCAAACAAAAAAGCCATTCGGGGGATGCCCC
>NW_026944556.1:0-14244 GCF_034702125.1 Engraulis encrasicolus
CATGGCTAGAATGTGCGACAGTGAAAGGAGTTGAGGATTTCATTGTGCCATGTAGACCTATGCCAAAACTTCCCTACACGTGGGTGTGAGTGACACAATAAATAATGTAGGTTGACATGGTGTGTTTTTCAGTGAAAGAGGTAAAAACCAGGGTGGCATCCATGAGGACCCAGTTTGGTAAGCTGCTGAAACCAAAAGCCAGCGGCAGTGGCCAGAAGTCCACCACCCCCAAACAGATGTGGCTTATGAAGCAGCTGGACTTCTTAAAGTCACATGTTGTCCCCCGACACACAGAGTCCACTCTGACAGTAAGTTACTAACCCAGTAGTTGGTACACACACACACACACACACACACACACACACACACACACACACACACACACACACACACACACACACACACACACACACACACACACACGGCAAATCATGGAAGTGATGTGAAATTGCAAGGACAATGTTATGTAAAATGGTCAAGCTAGAAAAAGACAAATGCCACTGATAATGTTGCCAAACTAGAGCACCTGTAGTGTAAGTAGGCCTACTGTTGACATCATGGTGTAAAAATACAGTAGGCTACAATCTGGAAGTACAATGTTGGTAATGCATACACTGCTCTTTACTCACGTTCCCTCTGTTCTGTTTTTTGTGCTGTTTCTCACAGCTTGGCACAGACTCTGATGATGGCGAGGAGGACTCTATTGTCAGCATGTCCAACACCCCCAGCCCAGTGACTGTGACTCCAGATGAAGAAACCACCCCACCCACAGAGTCCACAGGACAGGCAGTTAAAAGGCCCAGGGCTACAAAACCCACAATGAAGGCAGCTGACATGGAGATGGTCAAACTCTCCCTCTTGCAGAGGGTTCAAAATACTCTGGAGAGTCCACCTGCTGATGCGGAAGAGGTGTTTGGCCAACAGGTAGCCTCAGAGGTGAGGTCCATAAAGGACCGGGTCCTTCAGCTGAGGCTCAAGAGGGACATTATGAACCTCATCTACGATGCTCAGGAGGCAGAGATGGCCTTCCAGATGCCAAACACAAACACCTCTCATCCTGGCAGCTATGGTCACCCTGGCCCACACCCAAGGCTGCAATACCAAGGAATGCAACCTTATCAGCCCCAAGCCCCAAGTCCCCAAGACCCATCTGCATCAACCCAGCCGATGTATAGGATGCTGAATAACTAGCATGTTGACCGCTAAGCAGATCTACCTCAGTTTTTCTTGTGTTGATTTTTGTCTTGACACACGTTTGATTTCACGAAGAGAGTTGTGTTTTATTTTTGAAACATAATGTATTTTTTTCTGTTGACAACAAAACAATGCCATTTTCAGTTTGGCCAACAATAAGGAATTAAAATCAAAAATGCCTGAGGGCTACAATAACAAAACATTGTTGTGTGTTTTCGTATCTAAAACAAAGCAAAAGGTATATCTAGACACAAATTAAATTATTTACAAACTAAACAAACAAATACATATAAAAAGGACCCTAACTGCCAATCACTGCACATCCAAACAATTCACACCATGTCGTCTTGCCATGGCACACTCCCTGCTGCTGAAATGAAATACTCAGCGAGCATGTCCCGCTGCATCTTGGCTTCAACTGAGGGGTTCCTCGCATTGCCCATAGAAGCAGACTCGAGATTCCCCTTCTGTCTCCATGCTCCTTCAATTAATTGATGGTTTTCATCCTCAAAATCGACATAGCCAGGTGGTACATAGGCGTCGCCTCTGTGCTGCCGAAGGTAGTTGTGTAATGCCAGTGAAGCATATATTATTTTCTCCACCTTCTCTGGGACCAGGGCAATGGGTGTGAGGAACACCCTGAAGCGGTTGGCCAGAACCCCAAAGGCATTTTCGACAACGCGCCGTGCCCTGGACAGCCTATAATTGAATATCCTCTGCTCTGGCACCATGTTTCTGAAGGGATATGGCTTCATTAGGTCAGGTCGCAGAGGGTAGGCATCATCCCCAACCAGCATGTATGGTATGAGGACATCAGTGCCTGGCAGGGTCTCAGGAGGGGGGAAGTCCAGCCTGCCGGTGTCCATTGCCTCCTTTAGATCGGAATGGGCGAACACTCCAGCATCAGCCACTCTTCCCTGTGTCCCGGCGGTTGCGTATATGAAGTTGAGGTTGGCATCAACCACTGCCATCAGGATGACGGAAAACCTGCCCCTGTAGTTGTGGAACATGCTTCCACTCTTGGGAGGTGGTTGGATGACCACATGTTTTCCGTCTATGGCACCCATACAGTGAGGAAAGTGCCACTTCTCTCTGAAGTCTCTGGCAATGGCCTTCCACTCAGAGACAGAAGATGGTGTCTGAAACACAAACAGTGATATCACATGACTATGGTGAATTAATGTAGGCCTAATAATGTATTGCTTTCTTAACCACACATTCCAAAACAATTCACTTCACAGATAATACTTCATGGAGAGGGAATAATAAATACATGGTGCTTAAACTATTTTTACGTCATAAACTGGTGTGACATTTTTGGCCGTGCATGTCAACCTTTTCAATTGAATAGTTGGTCACAATTAACCTACACAGGATATTCATTCCCGGCAGCAACAACATAGACAGCCATTCAATCATATTGTATACAGATCCACAGATGTAATTGGGTCCACACTACTCTTAGGTTATTCTGTTTTTTTCCACATAATGTCACACTACACCTGATGCATGTCTTTTCTACTTCATACAACTCTTGACTATAAAGTAGGCTAGAACTATTAACAAATGTTTGTTGCCAACAGTTGTCTTCTAGAAGCATGTACAGGGTACAGTAGTAGGCTATGAGGGCAACATTCTTAGTGGTCAGGATAGCTAGATAGTGTGGGGAGTGACTAACCAGTTGTATTTCACATGAATGTAGGCTACTTTTACCTTCAAGTAGTCTTTCCGCAAGACGGCGATGAGGGCTCTGCATGTTTCCATGACAATTCTGCTGATTGTGGTGCTCCCCATCCTGTACTGATAGCTTAAAGAATTGAAGGTTTCACCTGTAAAACAGAAGGAAGTATCTTGTTTTATTATTTTGTTGTTAGTGTAAGGTGAATTTAGTTAATGAAGAGCTCTTTTCCAAAACGCTATATCCACCATTTTTGACTTTTGGCATTTTAATATTGGAATTGACTGATAAGTAGTCCTATCATGTATGTGTGAATTCTTACCATTCAAATGTTTTGGGAACATGCTTTTTAAACCTCTATAAAGTGCATTTCGTAATGCAATTCAATGGAATGCCTAATACAAAAATGTCAATTTCCCCAAATTCTATAAAATGGATAGGCCTACATCTCATTTTGGAAAAGAGCTCTTCGTTTGGAAAGGTGTACATGGATCAACTGACAGTAAAGGGCCATGTTTTTTATGTTTGAACTGTGATGGGCTACATTATCAGGGGGGTCTATGACCGTATCATTGATTTGCATGTAGGCCTACCCGTTGCCAAAAAACGTAGTGTCACAGACAGCCTGTCCCTTGGACTGATGGCCTTCCTGAGGTGTGTGTCCCTCTTCTGGATGCGAGGGGTTACTTTCTCCAGCAGGAAGTTGTAGTCGTCCACAGACATTCGGAGAAGGTGCCGAAACCCTTTCGTGTCATCCATCTATTGTCACAGAACACACCATGATCATGTTTGAATTGATCGATTAATCTACATTTTTCAGTAGTACCATATGATTCAATACTTTGTTGGTCAAAGTATAACCATGATGCGGTATTGATAAACTATTCAGCTTCCCGTTGAATGTAGACACGTTAGCTCGGTGAGTTGCGACGATGAGTTGATACGCCGGCGACCCGCGTTCAAATCCCATATGGATCTTGTTCAAATTAACTTAACGCGCTGCTTTTAAATAAAATGGGCTAGAGCTTTCCATCAAAAGACACGAGGGAAAAGTGGACAATGATTGGTGCAAGTGGCCTGGATCAGTTTCATCTACAATCTGAATGAAAACGTGCAGCTAACATTGGGGATTGAACACTGAGCTCTCCCATCACAGGCTAGGCTAGGACTACCTAGGCTTCTCTTGCGCCTACAGTACACCTATCAGGATTTCAAATGCGAAGGGTTGTTTTTGGTATATGATCATAAGGGAAGGTAAACCATAACTTACACAATACTATGTTACGAGAGATCATCAAGAAGAGGATTTTACTATATTCACCACTTCCACTCTGAACCTGTGCACTTTGTATTTGCTTGTGATGTTGGCTTGATTATGTCCTCTTTTGAAAGTCGCTTTGGTAATAAAGCGTCTGCCAAATGCAATGTAATGTAATGTAGGCTAACTAACGAACGGAAAACGCGCCAGCATGTCATCTGGACGTCTCGTATTCCAATCCCCCATAGCCTAGGCCTATTTAATTATGTTTGACTCAACAGCGGAAGAGTAGGTCTGTATCAACTGTTTTTATCGTGTCTTTTGATTTTTTTACCTTTATGAAAAAAAACATAGGACAGTTGGAAAGCCATTTTTCTCCTTTATTACAGAGACCGGAGTTGAGAGAAAAAGAGGCCCTAGGGTCAAGCCACGGCATGATGGTGTGGCGTAGCCTAGTCATTGGGATATCGCGATCCATGTGAACATTTTTAGTATCAAATGATGACAATAATAACAATATTTTTAGGGCTACAGACAGAGGACTAGATATAACCACTAGATGTCACTGTGGAGGCAAGATTCCGACAGGTTTCAAAACTTCATGTGAAATTTTGTAAACACTTTCAATATTTAAAGAGCCTTATATTACGCCTATACAGTTTTTTGTCATAGGCCAAATTCTGCTGCCAGATCTTTCTTACCTCCAATTCTCTTTGTAGAACGGACATACCATACTGACCACGCCTGGTCAGCCAGCTCCTGGTCCACACACGCCGTTGTCTTTTCTTTTTTGTGGTCTCTATGCATAGCACGGCACATAGTGCCAGGGCAGCGCGTTTCGCTCTTGAAGGCATATTTTCATCCGCCGCATCAAAAGGACAGGTGCGCGTTTCACTTCCGCCTTTTATGCACCTGTGGTTCCGGGTATCGTGTCGTAGAGTGTGAGCATTCAACGTCGCATCCGACCATCGGATCGTATAGTTTGAGGACATGGGTCGTGAGGTGTACACTTTTAAACCCTGCGACTGCCTCGTACAGAGTGAGCAGGAGCCTAATACCCACGACTGAAAATATCGCACAGTGTATGCCCGGCTTTAAGCAGGGCTGCAGATTAGCTCTGATCTCCAAAAAGTAGCTAGTACCGCCTATTTGTACTGTGGACCAAGGCATGTGGGCACGTTTTCTGTAGATCAGCGCGCCGTGCGTGACATTTTGACGTCATACGTAACGCCATGATGTCATCTAGCGACTTCTAGCGACTTTTCAGCAAGCCCATAGCGACTTTGGCTGATTTTCTTTTGGCAACACTGTCTGCGATGCGCGTCCAGCTGATTAATCAGAAGTGACCACACCAAGCGCGGATCCACTGCCTATTCGAATGCGGTGACTAGGCAACGTAACGACGCAACTGCAGGGGCGCCGCTAGGGGGGGAAAGGTGATACACTTTCTAAGGGCCCAACCACTGACAGTAGGCCCAGAGAGGTTGCTGATGACATACTTTTAATAATATTGCTCTTTTTAGACTTTTCTGATAATATTCAAAATTGAATCTTGTATAATGAACCAATTAGATTGGGTTTACCAATTTCCATAACTTTTTTTCTCGAGTTCTTCATCATATCGTTATATTGTCCTCCCCCCGCTTGTGAAATGGTGCAGTCCAGTTCTGTCAAACGCGCGATGCCTTGAACCTGCTGCTACATGACTGACCGTGATAGTCTCTACACAATCAGCCGCTGAGCTGATGCACCGATGTGATTGACTTATACTGGTGATGAAATAGATAGCCTACAAGTTGTAGCCTAATAAATGAAGCAGACACTATAAAACGGAGGAATCACTCACTGACCCTGATCAAATGTGATCAAGATCAAAATGATAGGCCTACTGAACAAACAAAATTTGCATGAGCGGAGCGCAGTTGGATTATCTAAACAAGAGACCGATTTTACAGTCAGTCTGCAGTGCAAATTTTCGTTTAAGATCTCTACTTTTATTATCTCATCATAGACGTCTGAGATTTACGCATAGCCGTGTAGTCTCATGCCCATGTTCGACTCTACCACGACTCACCTGCTTAACCACCACGTCCTCGATAGGCTATTTTCCTTAATGTCAAAAATCTATGATATAAGTCGCTGATCAATGGCAAAGTAAGTTCCCTAAAATGCACGCGCTTGCCTTGTCTATTTTGTTGATGACAGCACAATGGCGATGAGTCTCAAACCTAACATGGAGTGGATAGTGACATTTTGTCTCCTTTCAACTTTCCACTGTTGTTTTGCCTACCCCCAAGGGATGCAAGCGCGAGGAAAAAAGTATCAAGTTCGTGAGGAAGGGAGGAGGAAAACAAGGGATCCGTGAGTAACCTGAGGAAAAACGTAAGTAGTCCTAGGCCTACTCCTAACTGTGCAAATAAAAGTCGGACTGTTTTAACTGAAACCATCAGCTTTGGCTGGATTCTTGGGACAAATTGGTGCGTTTAGTAGCCTACATAATTTAAGATTGGGCCACGTAGTCTACATTGAAAGCGTGAAACGTAGGCTATATTGTTGCCTCAAATCCAGTCAACAATTTTCAAATCACGAGTTGAAATATCCGACTAAAACTTTTTAAAACGTCAGACGTCTTTGATGATCTAATGATGTAGGCCTAATAGACTTCGACTGGAAAGTTTGAAGCGTTTTAAACGTAGGCTACCCATTGGCGTTTGGAAAGCAAGCAGAAGAGCAGGGTGAACGGAGGGAGAACATTGTGAGCGCAACATGCGAGTGCCAGCTGTGACAGTTGCGATATATTGCAATAGGGGCTCTAGAATGCTTCTGAAGCTGAAAATGTGTAGGCCTACACATGGCTTTATACCAAACAAAATCAATATTATTTCCATAGGTATTTGTGTGTAGGACATTGATATTGTTTTAAACCACTTTTGGAAAACCTGTGAATGACTGTTAGAAAGCATAAATAGAAATAGTGGATGTCTTGCTATTTTATGCCATTAAATTCCGTTTGTTAATATATGGGGGGGGGGGGGGGGGGTTGGGGGATTGGGCCCAAATTTGGAGTCTTTCATAGGGCCCAAAATTTCTGGCGGCGCCCCTGCTCAACTGTCACTCAAAACGTAGCCTAATCGATGGTGTTGTGTCGTTAAATGTTGTGAAAACATACACAAAATGCTTTGTCCATTCATCTATGTAAAATGAATAGAAGACAAGCTCTTTTCTTGCTCTCCTAACATTGAATAGTGAATCTGATATGAATTTTGGTAACGGTCTCCTATCAAACATCTGGAAATCCGCCGCGGATTTTCTGCCTTGAGTTGAACTTTTTTCAACTCAATCCGCCCGGCGCGGAGAGGCGGAGAATCCGCAACCCGCCTTGCGCTGATATTAGATGCGTAATCCGCTCATTTTCATTGACAAACAGTAGAGTACATCCGCCTCCTACTGTAAATTCCGCGATCTGTGTGATCGCGCCCTTACACAGGACCTTCAGTATGTCACAACTATGTCATTGCCATTCTAGTAACAGCCATTTTGTAACTTGAGTAATTTGATTGCAATCCATCTGGCAAATGGCATTAATTGAAAGAAAAAAAGGCATAGGCCATGTGAGCATGGGAGGGGGAGGTGGGGGGGTGGTTAGGCCCCTCGACAGGGTGGGACAAATGGGTATGCCGTCCTGGGCCCTGGGAGATAGGGGGGTCAGAATTGGGTCCCCATTACATAGGCTATGTATTGGGTTGGGGGCCCTTTCAGATTACTTTATGCTGGGCCCAACAAAATCTGTCAGCAGCCCTGCGGGAGGGTGTGCAAAGGAGCTTGATATGGCAGGTAGCCCGAATCCCAGTAGACACAAATATGATCAAGAATTCCTTAGTAGTAGAATTCCTTAGTGATCCCCTCACTAAAGAACCATCATCAGACTGCAGCCGTGCAACTGCAACCCCCATCAGACCTCCCCAATGGAAGACTCGCCAGATGGAACCCCTTCTACAACCACGAAGTAAAAAAAAAATACAGTGTTAACTAAACACTTAGGGAGTTGATTTAACATCTTCTGGAGTGATATTTGGTCCCAGAGTACTCCCTAAGAGTTCGGTTAACACTGCATGCTTTTTTTTTTTTACTGCAGTGCACACACTGAAAGGCACATGCCGGTCCTCTGGGGGGTTTGCCAGTAAGCACTAGCAGTGTTGCCAGATTGGGCGATTACCCGCCCAATTGGGCTACTTGGGATGGCCGTCTGTGTGTAAAATCGGGAAAAATTGTCCATTTGACGTTTTTTTATGCCGTTTCGAGCCCATAGAAGTCAATGCAATGTGTTGAAATTGGGCGGAATGTAGCACATTTTGGCGGTTTTTGGGAACCTTTTGGGCGGAATTTGATAAGACACATCTGGCAACACTGAGCACTAGTCCCTAGCCGCCGTGCGAGGAGAGCGAATCTTCTGGTCTGATGAGACGAGGATGACAAGAGATTGAAACTATTTGGCCACAACTCCCAACGGCTTTTGGTGTGTGCAGCCAGGGACTGGAGAACGGCGAGAACAAGCACCACCAAGCGTTTCCTCGTTTACTACTGACTGGCTGGCTGTGCCGTTACCCCCCCCACGACCACCACAGTTGGAGCATGCTCAGACTGCTAGACGCTCTCTGTCATGGTTACTGGGGGACTAGTAGGCAGGATTGAACAGAGATGGATGCTGTTGCAGCAATGCAAAGCGATCCCGCGAAGTAGAGAGAAGGGGTTGGACTGGGGGAAAAATGGGACCCGGGCACTTTTGGCTTAAAGGGGCCCCTCTTGAATTAGGCGGTGCAGAACATGACTCACCAGTGGGCCTTGGCCAGTCTCGTGGGGGCCCTTATTTTAAGAATTTTTCCTTTTTATTTATCTTATTCAAAAACATTTTTTTAAATATATTTCTGCGAAAAATCAGGGGCCCACGAGGGTGCAGTGCCACCCGCGGGGGAATAATGTCGTCCCGTCACTATGGTGTCAGATAGCCAGTCAGCCCTCCCACCCCAGACTGTTTGCTCTTTCAGATCTCAGACCGAGACCAATTTTCGGCACTGTAATTGTTTGCATTTTAGATGAAGAAACACACAATAGAAAAACACAGTGAACTCGTGTGAAACCACCAAAACTAAACTGATTCAGGGAAATGGAAATTCTCTAAAGCTCCAAGAGGTGTCCGTCCGTCCATGCAAGAACCAAAATTTGTTTTTCTGTTTTTTCTGAACCAACTGGGAAGAGAAAGCCAGGAAATGAATTTGCCACTGATGTGTCCCCATCCAAACCTGATGGAAAGATGGAGTGGATCCTGCCAAAAAGGAAGAAAGAATAAGGAGGAGAGAACATCCAAGAGGAAAGGAGTGCCAAAAGTTGTCAGGCTTGTGTTTTCCAACAGGACCTTAGAAGGCAGTCATTGGCTGACAAGGCGCTGCTTTAACGCCCAACTACAAAGTAGAGAGACTGGACACTTATGCAAATGGGGTATTTCGTCACCTTTTTTTGTGTTCTTTTTACAAGGGGAAATTCAAGCCCAGGACTTTTAAATCTTTTTTGTCTGCGTGTTCGTGTGATTCTACTTTACTATCTCGGCCTCTATGGTTAGGAGTACTTTGTAGGGTATTAAATTGATAATAAAAATGGTGAACTTAAAATCCTTTTTTAAATTTATTTGGAAAACTTTATAAGCTGTACATTCCATAATAAATACCGAGTGATAACCCTATGTGTTGTGTGGTGGTGTGTGTGGTGTGTGTGTGTGTGTATGTGTGTGGTGTGTTGTGTGTGTGTTGTCTTGGTGGATTTCTTGAATGTGGTCTCTGCGTACAGGTCCATGGGGCTATGTATGTGTGTGTGGTGGTGATGTGTGAGTGTGTGTTGTGTGTGTGTGTGTGGTGTGTAGAATTGGAGAATTTACATTAAAATAAAAAAATGGCTAGGCCTCTTTATGTACTTGTGGAGTGTACATTGCATGTGTGTTTGTGTGTTTGTTGTGTGTGTATGTGTGTTTGTGTGTGTGCCCTGTGTGTGTGTGGTGACATTTGCTCATGGCATGTTTCTTGCTATCTCCTTTTTTACTCTATGACTTTATGTTGTAGAAAAAAACCTATCTATGACATACACATGCACATGATTACATAGGAAAACATACACTCGCATACCAAACTCACATCAGACAACCCCCAGCATACCCACAAATATGCATAGCCCTGTTATGCATGACAACTACCACACGCGCACAGCTGCCAACAGCCGCGCACACACACACACACACACACACACACACACACACACACTCAACACACAACAACACACACACGAGACATCCACATTACACTTTTATTTTTCTTCTGCTTCGAGTCCTGGTGGATGAGGGTATTTATGCCGGAGCAAGCGTCACTGAACCTGTGAAAATGGAAATGGAAAACCTATTTTGCAGGCGCATGAAGTCAGGGGGGCCGGTTTTGATCTGCAGTGACTGGCTACAAACATCCCCCCACACACCAACCCCCACCTCCAACCAACACCTTTGTTTGCCTTATTTCTCCTCTCCTTTCTCTATCTCCCCTTCTTTCTCTTCTGTCTCTTTTTTTCCAATCATGTTCTTCCCCTCTCCCTTCCCATCTCTCTTATTTAGTCATTTCTCTTCCTCTCTGTATCTCTGTTGAGTCCCCTCTCTTTCTCTTAGTCATCAATCCCATTTGGTTGTCCTCTCTCCCTCCTCCTCTCTCTGTCTCTCTCTTTCTCTCCTCATCTCAAACCACCTTCTCTCCTCTCCCCAATCTCTTCTTTTCTCTCTCCATCAACTCTTCTTGTGGCCAACTCTACCATCTCTCTCGCTCATCTACTCCTCTCTCTCCGTCTCTCTCTCTCTCTCGTCACTCTTCCTCTCCTCGCTTTCTCTCCCTCTCTTAACTTCTCTCATATATACATTAGGCCCTAATCCATAATATCTATCCCGTTTCGTTCCCCTGTCTCTCTCTCTCCTCTCTATCTCAGGGCTGGGCTTCTTTATTTTATTTTTTTTCTTCATCGTCTGTTTTTTTTTTTCCCCGGTTTCCAACTTAGCGTGGGCTTCTGTTCCTTGCTGCCCTCATACACTCCTGATAAGTGTATTACATCTCCGCAGGCCCGGTCACTAGCCAGCAAACAGCTCGGGGAGATGTCTGCTGATTTCCAGGGGCAAAAAGCCTATGTCCTGCACACTGCATGTGTGTGTCTGTGTGTTGTGTGCAGGCACGTATGGGTTGTGTGAGGTGAGTGTTCGCTGTGTGTGGTTGTATTGTGTAGTGAGTGGTGTGGGGTGTTTGTTTGTGTGTGTGTGTGTGTGGTGTGTGTGTGGGTGTCTCCTCGTGAGTGAGTGTGTGTGTGTGATGTGTGTAGTGTGAGTGTGTGTGCGTGTGTGCGGTGTGAGGTGCTGTGTCTCTTTATGTGTCTGTGTCCGTGGTCCACGGCTAGGCCCCTTATCAGTTACCATAGTGCATTTGTGCCTGGGCCCCACAATACTAGCCAAGCACGCAGCCACACANACACACACACACACACACACACAGAGAAACACCACACACACCACACACACACACACACCCACACACACACACACACACACACACACACACACACACACACACACACACACACACAGGAGAAAGAGCAATCAAGTCATTCAAAAGACAAAAACATGATCTGGAGCCAAACAAGTGTTGTATACACACACACACACACACACACACACATACACACACACACTGCTCATCACCCACCTTCTCATACACAGCCAGCCCAGCCGCTTGCCTTGCCCGACACTTTCTCGATAATTCTCCACAATGGCGGAAGTGCCCTTGTCTTCTCAGGCCATTGCCATGACTTATAGGTACTGCATATTGCTGCAGAAACGGCCCTCAGTCCTTCTCCGTTTCTTCCCTTATCGTTCAAAATAGACTTTTTGCATATTTTTTTGAAAAAAAAGGCTTTCTGGATTTTCTCTCTTACCGTAAGGCAGGTGAGGGAACTTTTCCTGAGACCATTCTGTAAATGCACACACACATGCGTGCGGACGCATGCACGCACACACACACACACACACACACACACACACACACACACACACACACACACACACACACAAACGGACATTATAGAACACTCACCACACACACACACACACCACACACACACACACAACACACAGAGCACACATGTCACAAACCCAACTGTCGCCCAAACCCTTTCAGTCATGAGTAAGTTTTTTGGAGTATCTGTTTGCACACAACCATCCGAATACAAAAATGTGCTGGTGGTATATTGAAAGCAATCCAGACACACAGCAGCGAGCACACACACGCACCACGCACGCACACGCACACAGCACAAGGCGGGGGGGCGGCACAATCACGGTGGGGGGGAACACACACACACGCACACAGGGTCCAGACACAATCCAGACACAGCGCTTTTGTGTTTTTTTGGCAACCTTGAGGTGAAGGCAATCCGGCTGAATGAATAGACAAAACAAGGTCTATCGTTTTTTTGGGCTGGGCGTGCCATACAGCACAGGTAACCCTAATGCGTAGTGATTCTCAACGTGTGGTCCGGGAACCACTGGTGGTCCGCGACAGAGCTCAGGTGGGTTCGCAAAGGGATTCTACTTTCCTAGCAAAAAGGCTAATAATTGTAACATTAATGCAAAGCCAAACAATTGTCTGAAGTCTTTTCCAAACCACAAGAAAGACAGGTCTTGGTACATGTGAAAAAAAAAGGAAGTGAATCTGCATCAAAATGAAACAGTGGCGAAATAGTGGTCCCTCGTTCTAAAAAGTTTGGAGAAGTCACAGCCCTAAATGTTAAACCAAAAGAGAAAGCAAATGGAGTTTGACCCCAGCTGCATGGCCCAAGATTACCCTTTGTTGTTCGGAGGTGTTTGTTTCGCGTAATATTAGACTTGGGTTCCAATGTGTGGTCCATGGACCACATGACAAAAACGAAACACTACCAAAAAACCCAGAATGATTAGCAAGAAGAAATATGTAGGCCTATATGTAACCGTGTACAGACATATGTCCTGCATATATGTAGGTATTAGGTAATTTATGTGTGTTATGCATGTATGGGATGTAGTATGTATTATTTGTGTATCTGTATGAATGAATGTATGGACATTTAATGTATGTATGATATGTGGAAGTGAAAGCCCACTTGGGGAAACTCCAACTCCACCATTGTTATATTGTTGGACACAGCACTCCACAGCACAAGAGTTTCACTGGACACTGCACACAACAAAAGTGCATTTAATCTGCCTCACCCATTTTGATAGGGGGCAGACCCCATGGCGCCCTAAGGGGAACATTGGGGGGGGGAGCGGACGTAGGCCTACCAGGCTCAAGGTACCTCAGTTATGGTGGGGAAGGATAGGGAGAGAGCACTGGTTAATTACTCCTCCACCAACCTGGCGGTCGGGAGTCGAACGCGCAACCTTTGGGCTACAATTCCTGACGCCCTAACCTACAATGTTCATTCGGTGGTATGAGAACCTGTTTTGCATTGCAAGCACACAGCAAGGGTGAAAAAGTTGTGTAAGCGGTAATAAAACCCCAATACAATACTGTATAAGCAATTGTCCGATACACTTGTTCTTCTACTTTCCTAATGGAAGTCATGTAACTCATTACATGAGTTTGAGCAGCGATTTAACAGAGAGAGAGTATAGAGAGACGAGGTTTCCATTTGCCCATTGTTTCCTGGTTCGATTGTGCCCCACCTTAGGCAGACCTAGGCAGACCTAAAGACTGTTCTTATTCATTGTATGAGCATTATGACACTCCCCTATTAGGAAGGACCGGAACCTGGTCGCGTTAGGTGCCCATAGAACCTATTATGTTTGGCATATCTCTATAGAATATCTCTGACTATGAAGTACAGGGAGTATCTCAAAGGCCTTCATACAGGTGACCAACCGTGTTTTGACCTGAGAGGAGGGATGAGGATATGAATAGTTTACTGTGTTTTGCAAAATCAAGAATACAATCTTCATTGAGGAAACTTAAGTTGCTATTGTTGTTGGGTTTTGCTTTTGCGCCGATATTTCCCCTTTTCTCTCTCA
>NW_026944557.1:5000-12500 GCF_034702125.1 Engraulis encrasicolus
GGAGTTAAGGTAGCACACGTCCTAAAATCTCACCCTGGGTAACTGCTTTCATCATGGCAAAGTGCACCGACTGTAGAACAGGAAAAGCCCTTTAACTCCCCCATGCATTGGAAGACGCAGCTCACATCGTTAAAGTATTCAGGAGGTTGTCAAATCGAATCAGTAAAACAGGCTACTGTTTCCACCGAGTGCCGTAATCCAGTTGAGTTATTCTCATGTTTGTTAGTAATGGACCATTGACTTTGAGCCACACTGACTCGGCAAGAATTTAATGGAAATCTATGGAATGGATGAAAATGTAATGCATTTGGTGAAAATAATAGGGCAAAACTTTTTAAAACTAGAGGCAATGAATGTTTCATTATGTGCCCTTGCTATTCCATGCACTATCATCTTATAAGATCTAGTTCAGATCTACATTATGAGTCTCCATGGAAAGGGTACAGTAGGCTGACTATCGCCAGACCCTCCTATACCTCCCTTGAACTCCGTGAACTCACACAAGGGGTTGGAGGACCTTCTGATTCGCTCTGCTCTCGAACCACATTGCATTTGAACCAATCAGGATTGTGGGATTTCCATTTCCATAGATGTGAAGTCAAAAATTGTGGAGAAGGGGGGAAAACATGTGAAATGCGGCAGTTGCTTCAGGCAACAATGGCTGGTCATATGGACTCATTTATCAACATTGATTCTGTAATATCAACTGGATTTTTAATGTTAATGTAGAACCTCATAAAAATGTCAGACAATTTTTGTCAGACAAAATTGTCATGTGCAAGGATTTTTTTTTTGCTTTCACAGATCTATGCCTATGATGTACCTCCAGATGAATGTTTGTGGAGCAAGACAGAACCAATTTATCTGACAAGAGTCAAGTTAGGGATGAGGGGCAATATAAACAGTTCACTGACAGAGAAAGAATGCTCGAACCCTACCCCAAACCGTATCACAGTGCTCTCTAGGACCCTGTGTGAATGTTAGAAGCAACCCTGCCAAAAAGAAGCAACTCTCTGATGTCACAAAAATACTGAAAAATAGTAGAATAGCTAGCAATTCAAGTCATACTGTGCCATTTGCACTGCCAACTCAACCTACCAACTACCACCACTTAAGTATGGCATATTTCCCCACACCGTACCACAAATTAGTACAGCTATATCAATACAGAAACTGTAGCGTGTGTAGTAACAGATAAGCCTCTCACCATGCTCTCCATGCTCCTTGTTCTTGCGTCCGCCAGACGAGCCCTTCTTCAGCATGTTGTGTCCCTTGTTGAAGAGGCTGCTCAGTTCGTCCAGTGGGCTGGTGGGCGTCCGGCGCCCGGCCGCGGCCCCCGCCCCCGAGCTGGTCGTGGAAACGTTCTGCATGGATCCGCCGTGCACGCAGGCGGAGGCGGCCAGCTTGGAGCCCCCGTGTGGCGTGGTGGACGCGCTGCGGGGCATGCTGCCCGTGTGCCCTGGGTGCCCGCCGCCCCCTCCTCCGCCGTGGGCGTGCGCCAGCAGGGCGTCGTAGGGGGGCGGGCGCTTGAGGCTGAGCGGCGTCAGGGCGCGGCCCACGCTGACGGGCGAGGGGCAGGCCGAGTGGCTGCGCGGGTAGCCGTGGGCCGAGGACGAGGCCGGGCTCTTGTAGAGGGCGGAGGGCAGGGGCGGCGCCGAGGAGCGCCCCGACGCCGTGATGGTGGCCGTGCTGGAGGAAGAGGACGAGGACGAGGACAGGTCCTTGCTGCCCTTGCGGTGGTGCTTGTGGTGGTGGTGGTGGTGGTGGTGGTGGTGGTGATGGTGTTTGTGGTGTTTGTGAGACGAGGATGAAGAGGAGCCCTGGCCGCCCTCCGCCCCCCCCGTGGGTGAGCCGCCCCCTTGGCCCTTCTGGTAGGCGTCCAGCATGGGCAGCTTGGCCATGACCTCCATGGGCGTGAGCGGCGACTCGTCCGAGTTGGGCGAGCACTGGGCGGGGGCCGGCGGGAACACCAGCAGCGGGGGGCGGTGGGTCAGCAGGTTGGGGAAGGGCGCCGGGATGTCGCACAGGGAGCCCCGCGGCGTCCCGCAGGCCGAGGACGAGCCGGAGGAGGAAGACGGCCGCCCGCTGGCCACCGCCTGGAGCATCATGGCCGCCGCCAGGGCCTCCTCCGCCGTGGCGCCCGGCATGGCCGGCACGTAGTCCAGCCCGCCGGGCAGCAGCTGCTCGGACGACGAGGAGGCGGCGCCGCCCGTCGCCGGGTACTTCATCTCCTCGTAGACGCTCTCGTTGGCGTCCTCGTCCTGCCCGCCGTCGCCGCCGGCGGTGGCGTAGTCTCCGTCGCTGTTGGCCGCGGCGGCGATGCGCTGGAAGTCGCGCAGGATGTTGCCCACCATCTCGATGTAGACGGGCTCCTCCTCCTCCTCCTCGTCCGTGTCCACGGCGGGGCTCTGGGTCTGCGAGGAGGCCTTGCGGCGGCCGCACTGGGACGGCGGCCGCTGCTGCGACGGGTCGCGCATGTAGGACTCGTCGAAGGAGGTGCTCAGCTGCGTGTTGGGGCTACGGCGCGGCTTGGGGGGCGGCATGCGCTTGTACTCCTCGCTGCAGGGACGCGACTTGCCTGTTACGAGTAGAGGAGGACGAGAGAGAGAGAAAGAGAGAGAGAGAGAGAGATAAACAGAAAGACAGCAACAGATGGAGGGATGGAAATGAAGAATTGTAAAGGGAGAGAAAGCGAGAAAGATAGAGAGAAAGAGAGAAGAGGAGAGCGAGCGAGAGACAGAGCACAACAGTGGCAAGGATAGAAATGGAGATGAGAGAGCGAGCGAGAGAGAGAGAGAGAGAGAGAGAGAGAGAGAGAGAGAGAGGTGGGATGTAAAGGGAGAGATTGAAGGAAACACAAAGCAAGGCAGACATAGAGAAAGGAGGGGGCATGGAGGCAGAGAGAGCAAGGAAGAAAAAAGAGAGAGAGAGAGTCGAAGTCAGTGAGAAGCAAAGTAGATGATAATTCTCCTTAAGTCGTTCCCATTTGAAATATAGGTCACTGTGACAGTACAGAAATACTGACTGATGTTCAAAATTCTTGGGTACCATATAAGCTACTACTACTACTACTGTACGTACTCGGTGAATATGGTCTACATACACATACAGTGACTTGAAATGAGCTCAGATTTTTTTTTTTGCCGTCTAAGTGGTTTTTTTAACAGGGATGACTGGATGTCCTTGTCAAACTAGTTGGGTCATTTTTAGAGGTTCCGTGACCGTGGAGAGGAAAGGTTCGTTTCTCACTGGATTTGTCATCTATAAAGGTTAAATAAAAAAATGAGCCGGGGTGCCCCTCACAAAAATGTGGGGAAAATTTTTTAGAGCCCTATATCCAAAATGGCTGCTGCCAGCCAAGCCGGAAATGTACTTTTTAATGGTTTTGCCCACAGTGCTGCATAATACATGGTTTCTGAGACTATTTGGGTCAAGAAATTCACAAATGATGTAGATGTATTGATTTGACCTATTTTTGACCTTCAAATTCAAGATGGCTGCCACTTTTGGCTCTTTAAATGTCAATTTCTCAAAAACGTCAGAGAGACTTACTATTAGGCTCAAATGAAAGATCTGCTCATACTGAATTCAGTTATGGAAAGTAAAATTACAACATTCACATAGGTTATCAGATGTCTTGGGTGTAACCAATGAAAGCAGGGAGACAGAGAACACTCTTTAACTTGGGGTTGTATTTATTAACATAACATTAACGTTTTTTTTACAATTTATGTATTGAATTAACTAAAAAGACTTTCAATCTGAATCTGTTGAGTCTCCACACTGACTCATCTCATCATCACTGCTACTTTCGTCTGAGCAGTCTTGAGGTGTGAACTGCTGGGGCAAGGGGGCAAGGGTGTGACGCACTGGTCGACACTTTCCATTCACTAGTTCCCAGCCGTGACCAATGGGAGAAGGATGCTCTTGTAGATTGTAATGGAGCTGGCAATATGTCAGGTAGTTTGACCTTTCCATATGAAGATTCAAAGAGTCATCGTCAGGTGGGAGACGGATTGTACTCTTATTCTTCAGTTTGTGCCATTTGGAAACTCTGGTCTGCCCGCAGCTCACATCTGCACTCTCAGCATAAATGACGGCGAGAACAAATGCCTTCATATCTGCTCTGACGTCATGTTTTAATTCAAGACTCTCGCCCACTCGTCCCAGGAGCCCTCTTGCCTCAGAACTGATCTTCACCTTCTCCAACACCTTCTTCTTCCCATGCCCATAGAACCCTGAGGTGTGGTCACTGCCAGTGATCACATGGAGAGGTATGATGATCTCTGCAACCTCTGAGTCTTCCGAGAGCATAGCACGGCAGTTGATTAACATATGCTTGCGTTTAATCAGCAGATCACCTATGACTTGCTGCGAGACGTAAGCTGCTTGGACATACACATCTGTGTCCTCGCAGTCTAGAACAACAGGTCCAGTGTACTTACTGGCTCTCACCTTTGCATAGGCAGAGAGCAGCATTGTATCTGCTTCTGGATGCCTGAAGACATAGTCCCTATTAGCCATGCCAGTGCTCAGGTTGGTTGATGTTTCTCCCTCGCAGTATATGATGTCTCCATGCACTTGACCTGCTTGTCTTTTCAGCTGTTCCTTTACAAGTTTCTGTAGTCTGACCTTATTTCCGGAATTAACCATGGGAACCTGTCTTCGGGCTTGGGAAAAACATTTGGGCCTTTTGGATGAATTTGGATGCTTTGCTGCACGACGATCGTGCTCATCATCTTTGATGCTGAAAGGAAGGTCATATATGTCATTGACAAGGATGATGAGATATGCGTTGGCGTGGCGTGAGAAGATCATAGTACAGATTTTATCCAAGTAGTCACCCCAGTGGTACTCTGAACCATCCCGCTTCCGAGACTCACGGTCTTCAGGTGTGGGGGTGGCAAGCCGCCAGATCAGCCCCATGTCCACAAGGCTAACGTGGTCTTTCGGTTTTTCACTTACTGGGTCTAGGTTGAAGAGCTCTAACAACTTGCTCTTCACAGTCTTGCGCATTGACCCATCTACATTGTAGAGTGAAAGGCACTCCTGAGTCACTCTCCTCTCAAGGGCTGACTCAAGTTTTATCATTCCTGATCCCTCTGCAAGGTCCACTAGGGCTGCCAGCGCCGATCTCTCCATATGGGCAACCTTCATATGAGCACCAGATGGTGTACAGACCATTTCTCGAGTGAAATTTTGCCTCTTATTCCTGTGGATGGTTGCAGTGAGAGGCTTGATCTTTGCGAACACTCGCTCTTGCAGGAAGGTTTCAACCTGAGCTTGGCCATCTGGAAGTGCAGTCTTTAGGTCATGCACTAACTCTGGTGAGGCCACCAGGCCAGACTGAAGCGATCTCAATATAGGTGAAGAGATGTCAAAGGGCTCAGCTCCAAAATCTGTCATGCATGCCAGCAGGTCCTGAACTGCCTGCTCATCCTTCTTCATCCTTGCTAGCTGGCATTCAACATGCTTCCTATGGCGGCGCTGGCACTTGAGGCTCTGCTTCACTGTAGACTTCACCCGGGCAACATTGTTTGCATTTCTTATTGTCAGAGAACAGTTGCTTCTCATTCTGTAGAAGCTGAATCCACCCTTGCTTTAGCTTTGAGTTCAGATTCATTGTAGTTTCAATCCAAAGGTCAAGTGGCTGACAGGAGTAAGGTAGCCCTGTCATTGACTGGGTGAAGTGAATGTTAAAAAATGCCATTTTCTCATCTGACAGCGAGGAGAGCATTGCCCAATAATCTGGCAACCACCTTCCATAATCATGGTTGTCGTATGCCATCAGTCCAGGCAGCATGTTGAATGTTGACACAAGGTACTCTGTACTATTTCTTGCATGACATGCATGAAGACATTGTACAAGGGGATCGGTCATTTCCAGGAACGAGACCCAAAAGTCCCCCATGTCTGTGCCAGGTTTCTCGTAAACTCTGTTGACCAGCTCCTCTACATCACCATCCTCCTCAAGATCCTTGTGAGCTTTCTGCAAAGCCTCCGGAGTTTCAGTGAGTGCATTGCGCAGGATCTTGAGATTCTCCTTAATGTCCTCTGATAACTCTTCATGCTCAAGAATCTTTGCCAGTCGTTTATTTATTAGAGCCTCTCTCCAGAGCTGGATGCAGCGCACACCCCGCCTGTAGTGCTTCCCTCGTAGTGCTTGGTCTACTGAACCCTCCACTACTACCCCAGCTATAACCAAAGTGTCTGCCATTCAACATTAGAGAGAGAGAGAGCGTGTTTGCACATCACTTGGATGTGGGGCTGACTGATTGGGAGTGAGGTATGCTTTGTTGAATAACTGCAGAAGACAACTTTAGAGATATTTTATGCCATTGAGAATAGTTAATTATCTTCCAGTTCATAAAAAATGAAGAGATCAATTGAACAGCACAGTTCAGGTAACTAATAACATCAGCAGTTTAATTCTCATCAACCACAAACCTTGATCTTTTTTACCTTTCAGATGACTGCTGCATAGCCTACTTGTAATTTTACTGTCCATGACTGAATTCAGTATGAGCAGACCTTTCATTTGAGCCTAATAGCAGGTCTCTCTGACGTTTTTTTGAAAAATTGACATTTAAAGAGCCAAAAGTGGCAGCCATCTTGAATTTGAAGGTCAAAAATAGGTCAAATCAATACATCTACATCATTTGTGAATTTCTTGACCCAAATAGTCTCAGAAACCATGTATTATGCAGCACTGTGGGCAAAACCATTAAAAAGTAAATTTCCAGCTTGGCTGGCAGCAGCCATTTTGGATATAGGGCTCTAAAAGAATTTCCCCACGTTTTTGTGAGGGGCACCCTGGCTCATTTTCTTATTTAACCTTTATAGATGACAAATCCAGTGAGAAACAAACCTTTCCTCTCCACGGTTACGGAACTTCTATAGATGACCCAACTTAAACGACAATACGAAGCACACAAAATATTGCTACATACAGTATGTGACATTGCATACATTTGCTTGTGTTTTGTATTACCACTACACAAAACACTACACCTCGTTTTTGAGATAAGTCTTTTATTTTCTTGACTTCTAAGAACTTCCATTCTTTATTGATATTAGAAACTGGTAGGTCGATTTTACATTTCCATTCATGTAGCAAGCTACAGTACATATACAAAAAAACAACACCATGAGCCTGACATCCGATATTATGCTAAGCTTGCTGAAAGCGAACATCAGGTGGCCGAGATCATTCAGAGAGGTAAAATACCGCAAGGCAAACGGTATCCAATTCATTATCCAGAGTTACAAGGGCGGTGCCATTACAAATTGGGCAGCAGTTGCTACTGCTAATTCATTCAGAATGGCTATGGGCAGCCTAAATGGAACTAGCAGACCGGAAATGCTATGGTTGCACGGAAAACGTAGAAATGGGCATGGTTTGTGAATAGGGTAATAAGATGGAGAGAACAGGCCATGTCGTAGCCTAATGGTAGGGTCACAAAGCCGGCGACCCGGGTTCAATTCTGTCCCGGATCATTT
>NW_026944558.1:0-14176 GCF_034702125.1 Engraulis encrasicolus
AATTTTTTAAAAAATATAATTTTACTAAAAAAAATGGTTTCAAAAGCAAAAAAAAGTGATATTTGTTAAAATTTTAAAGTTTGATTAAATTTTAATCTTTTTTGGGGCATTCCCTTTTTTTGACACTTTTTGGAGGTAGCTTTTTTGGGCAGAGAGTGATGGCAAAGGGTCGGAAATTTCCCTAGACGGGGAAATCAAACCCCGGGTCCCTCTGCATGGAAATCCAATTCTCCCATGTGCGCCTTCTGACTTTGTTCTTTTGGAACAAAAAATTTAAATTTTCTTTTTTTTCTCTTTTCCTTTTGTCATTTTCAAATTTTTTGTAAAATTTTAAAAAATAAAATTTTTACTATAAAAAATGGTTTCAAAATCAAAAAATACGGAATTTTTTTAAAATTTAAAGTTGTTAAATTTAACTTTGCTTGGGGCATTGCCTTTGTTTGACCGGGTTTTGGGGTAGCATTGGGCAGAGAGTGATGGCGAAGGGGGGCGTTTGCTAGACGGGGAACGAACCCCGGTCCCTCTGCATGGCAACCCAATGTCTACCTGGCCCTTTTTGACCTTTTCTTTTGGAACGAAACTTAACCCCTTAAGCCCCTGTGCCGCTCACGGCACGACCCGCATTTTTTTTAAAAAAAAAAAAGAATTTTTTTTCCTAAGACTGTACAAAAGCTTATAATGGTAAACCCACACCTTCGAAAGCTGAGAAGTCGCTTTCATATGAACCCATCCTCAAAATAACACTCCCCACAGCAAACGGGGGCAAACTTCCTGTGGTGAGTCATAAAAATTGAAACCCGAAAGGGGGTGTAACCCCTTTGAAAATTTTAATTTTCCCCCAAAAAATTTTTAGGGTCCAAGATTTCTTTCGGGTCTCAGTGCACAATGGGGGAAAACCCCGGGCCCATTTACTTCAAACCCTTGTGTTTTTTGTGTAACCCCAATGTTTCCTGGTTTCCCTGCATACTTTGTGAAATTGTATTTTTTTCACTACACGTCTTGAAAACGAAGGAATCCACCCACCGCACGAATGGCAAACAGTCCCCGAATATTTTCTCGAAGGTCTTTTTTTTGTTGACCCCACCCAACCCAACGGTCCCCCTTGGAAAGTTAAGGCGATGAAGACAATAGGGCCCCTGCTTTAAAATTGACCTCCCGTCTTTCCTCGCATTGGCGTAGACGTGAATTTGGGGTTTTCATGAGTCACTGAAATTATATTTGAGTTCATAGCTTTCAAACGAGTATCACCGACTGCCTTGGGACTTAAAAGGAACCACCCACTTGCTTTTTTTTTTCGTGTTTGCTAATGCCGCGTAAACGCAAGTGTAGAGTTTTGAGAGGAGACCGTTACGCGAGAGAACAGAGATTTTACACGCTTGGGAAACCCCCGGGAATACGTTTGCGTACAGTTTCGAAGTCTACGCGTGAAAAAAATGTCTGGTAAAAGGCAACAAAAAAAGAAGAAGAATGTTGCGGGGGCCCAAAAACTAAGTGAGCTCAACAGCAGCCGAAATGGTTTTTACAATCCGCGACAAAGAGTCCGACGCGGGGAGCTGTCTGGGTTACTTTTGGGCATTTTTGGAAGGACTCGATCCACCTTGGAGAGTAAGTGTTGTTTCTAAATTTACTGAATGTAAACAGATGACTATTCATTTACATTTTGGTTTTGTACTTGTGCTGTTGTTGTGCTTTTTGGCCCGCTTCGGATGTTCCCAGTGTTAAATGTTGCAATGTAAAAATACAGGTTGTTAATCCCTACGGCGAAAAAGCTTTCTATTGTATTCATTTGCTGAAACCCTATAGTGTTGCTAGATTATTGTTTGTGGGGAAAGGAAAGGGGATGAATGGGGGATTTGCTGTACTATGTATTTCTTTTTGGGGTGAACTTGGCTTTTTTGCCATGTTGAAATTTTTGTTTTCGAATTTTTTAGCTGTTTCATCCAAAAGCCTAATGAAAAAAGCTTTAATTGTGCTTATGTTGTATTTAATACCTGTTGCCAGTGTGTGTGTGTGTTTTGGGTTTCCAGCTGATACAAAAGTGTATGAAAGGGGGGGAAGGGGCCATTGAAAAGTCTTTCCCCTTTTAGTGCGATGCGATAGGGGGAGGGTGTGGTGTGTGTGTTTTGGGGTGTTGTGGTGTGTGTGTGGTGGGGGTGGAGAGAGAGAGAGGAGAGAGAGGGGAGAGGGGGGGGGAGAGAGAGAAAAATCAAATTGAATGTTACTAAAATAAAAATTTTTGAAATTTAAATTTTTTGTTTTTTTTTTTCCATGCCTCTGAGCAGACTGGCTCCTGAACAGGAGGGGGGGAGGGGGGGGGAGGAGGAGAGCCAGGTGGAGAAAGGGGGGGGGGCGGAGTTGGTGGGGGGAAAGGGAGGGGGACAAACCCAAAACCCCTTTTCGGGGCTACCACCGGAAGGAAGGGGAAAAGGGCCGCACCATCCCCCCCCCACACCTGCCCCCAAGAGAGGCAGGGGAGAGGGAGGGAAAGAGGGAGGGGAAGGGGAAAAGGGAGGAAGGCGCAGGAGCCAAGGGAAAGGGTACCCTGGAGGGGATGGACGGGTGCATCTTTCCACCACAACCATCATTAAACCCCGCTCGCGCCCAGGGCCCCAGTGTGGGGGGGGGCAAAACACCATACTGCAATCTTCATTCTTCATGACAAGAAACACCCCACAGACAATAGAAACACTCTAAAATAAAAGGACAAAAAGGAAACCCCCCTATAGATGGCTCAGATGTCCTGGGGTCGCTTTCTAATTGGTATGGTGTTACATGGGGGGTAGTTGGGGCCAAGTTGTAAGGGACTACTGGCGAAAACGAACTTTCAATTTCCCCTCCCCAAAATTTGTTGTCCGGGGGGAAAAATTTGCAGCTGTCTCAGCTGCTGTATTAGCCCCCAGACAGTGATGCAGAGAATGACAGGGGAGGGGAAAAACGGCCCACGATCTCTGGGGCAAGATCCGCCCCCTCTATGACGAGTTTTTACTGGTGTTTTAAAATCACTAATCCCCAAAACACTTTCATGGATGAAAGGATGGTGAAATCAAAGCCGTCCCTCCCCGCCAGTATAGAAAGACAAGCCCCCTTTAAATGGGGTAATAAAATTTTTTGGTTGGCAGATTTATCAAACGGGTTTTCACATGGGACTTTTTTGTATAGAAGGGGGGAGAAACATGGCACTTCAAAAAGGGGGCCGCTTGATTTAATCATGAATTTGGGACCGGTGTGT
The DNA here is from genome assembly GCF_034702125.1 of Engraulis encrasicolus. Lineage (NCBI taxonomy): Eukaryota > Metazoa > Chordata > Actinopteri > Clupeiformes > Engraulidae > Engraulis > Engraulis encrasicolus. Next base: position 3,230 of record NW_026944558.1, read on the forward strand.
TGGCCAGGGCTTAACTTTGGGAAATTCTATACTAGCCCTCCCCGTTCAAGGACCCCCGGCCCCAGAAGGTTTTGGGGGTTTTGGACAATTAGAGAACAGCGAATAGGCCCCGAGAAGAGTCAGGAGCTTCACCCCCATCACCATGGTACCATCGCTGATAAGGAGATCCCGTTCTTTTGTCCAGTGGAAGGACACGAGGGCGTCCCCTGTGCCCACAATGCACACAGCCCACAACCCCAGCCACCGTTTAGAGGGGGGTCAGGGGACAGATGGCCGGTGGCGTGAAGTCCCTCCCCGCCCCCCCATGTCATGATTTAACAATAAGTATTGGATACTTATTTTTTTGTTTCAAAGGGGATGTAAAAATCCCCAATATTTTTAATGCTATGTGCTAAAAAAAACTTTGTAAATTTTTTTTTCACGACTATGGGGGGGGGTGGCCTCTCTGAGCCCTGATCGGGTTTTACAAACCTTCACAAGACCAGGAGTGGGGAAGGACGTTCTTCTATCACTTTCTGGACTTGCCATCGTGAACGCCTTTGTCTTCTTCCTGTATGGGACAAGAGGGCAGAGGCCCCCCTTCACAGAAGGCGTTCGGGAGGCCTGGTGTTGGGGCTGAAAGGGAGCGGGGTCCCTTTAAAATGGGCCCCCCCTCCCCCTGCTCCACCCCCCAAAGGGGCACCCAAAACTGAGGCCTACCACGGAAAAGGCAAGCGGGAGGCGGAGGTTTTTGTGAAATGTTCCCTGAAGACACACAAGTGCACTTTAGCCCGGTAGTGCTGGTTTCGGTGAAAAGGGACGCTACAAAGGTGGCAACAAAGAAAAAAATTTTTGGACTCCCCCCCCCCCCTCACTCTCTTTTTCTCACTCACCCACACACACACAACACAAACCCCACACCAAAAACCACACACCACACACACACAGACCCCCCACACCACACCCCACAACAAAAACACACAACAAAGGGGAAGAAAAAAAGATTCTGGCTCCCGGGGGCTGGATTTCATTTTCACACTTTTTTTATTTCCACAGGCAGGTTTTCACCACCACCCAAAACCCAAAACACAACAAACACACAACACCAACACACCACACACCCACACACACACCACACAAACCAAAAACCACACCAACACACACTGTATTTAAAAACTGTATTAGTTTTTTTATTATTGTTATATTGTATTTTATGTTATTTCTTTTTGTATATAGTGATTTTTTTTTTATTTTAAAAATTTGCCTTTTTTTATTTCATATTTTATTAAATATTGTTTATACTTCAAATTTTTTTAGCCTTTTTTCACAAAAACCCCAAGGTATAAAAAAAAATGTATTTTTGGTTTTTTGTTAGCCAAAACAAAACCAAAAAGTCTAGCACCCCTCCCAAATCCATGATTTGGAAGCCCAAGATTTAGCTTTCAATAGAAAACCCGAAGTGTTTCAGAGTGGCATTCTGAAGTTTCAGGCTTTTGTTCGGTGTCCTTCTTTCCTATCCAAAAAAAATTTTGGGCATCACCAAAAGGTACCCAAACAAAAACCATGGGTATACCAAGAGAAAAAAACCTAAAAATTTCATTTGGTATTTTTCTTTTTTTTTTCTTTTGCTGTGGAAGCAGACACTTGTGTCTTTTTGGTTCAATTATCTTCAGAGCTGACAGGTGCTGGAGCTGTCAATCTCAGTAATTTCAAGAAAAGATGCTGTACGGGAACAAAAAAACTATATTTTATCATTCAAACAAACTGGATTTATGCTCTGAATAGAAACAATAAAATGCTACTGCACTTTAGGCATAACCTGAGGTGTTACCTTTACCATATGGGTTTACATGCACATGCATGTATGTCTACAACCATGTGGATCTGTGCTATTTCAAATTGGGGTATGCCAATTTCGCAAATATGAAGTCTGGAAAAAGGGGGTTGATGGTCTTAAGAGGGTTAGTGAATCTTATCTTCTTTTCTCTGTTCCTATTTTGTCATTTTAAAATTTGTATAATTTTTCAAATATATATTTTACTATAAAAAATGGTTTTCAAAATGCTAAATACAGTTAAAATTTGTTCAATTAAGTTTGCTGATTCAATTTTAATCTTTTGCTTGGGCATTGACCTTGTTGTGAAACGTTTTGGAGGTTAAGGGTTTAGCTATTTGGCCAGAGATTAATGGAGAAGGTCGGCAGATTGCTAGATTGGGCAATCGACAAACCCACCGGTCCATCGCATGGCAATCCAATGTCCTACCCTAGTGCGCCATTTTATGACGATTGTTCTTTGGAACAGAAACTTAAAGCTTTCGGCTTTTCTCTGTTCCTTTTTGTCATTTTCAATTTGCTTATTAATTTTAAAATATATATATTATTATAAAAAATGGTTTCAAAATTCATAAATACAGTGATATTTGTTTCAAATTTAAAGTTTGATTCAATTTAGTCTTTGCTTGGGGCATTGCCCTTGTTTGACACGTTTTGGATAGCTATTTGGCAGAGAGCGATGGCGAAGGGTCGGCATATTGCCGACACTGGGAATCGAACCCCGGTCCCCTCGAATGCAATCAATGTCCCTACCAAAGAGTGCGCCATTCGACTCCTGTCTTTTGGACACAGAAACTTAAAATCTTATCTTCTTTTCCTTGTTCTTTTTTCATTTTCAAATTTTGTATAATTTTCAAAAATTATATAATTTTACTATAAAAATGGTTGTCAAAATGCATAAATACAGTGATATTTGTTCAAATTTAAAGTTTGATTCAATTTAATCGTGGCTTGGGGCCTATTGCCTTTGTTGACCGTTTTGGGAGGGTAGCTATTTGCAGAGAGTGATGGCGCAAGGTCGTGTCGGCCCAGAGTGCTAGATGGGAATCGAACCCCAGTCCACTGAATGGCAATTACAGAGTCCTACCCCATGTTCGCCATTCGACTATGTTTTTTTTGGACAGAAACTTAAATCTTATCTTCTTTTCTCTTTTCCTTTTTGTAATTTTCAAATTTTGTATAATTTTAAAACATATGTTTTATTTTAAAAAATGGTTTCAAAATGCATAAATACAGTGATATTTGTTTCAACATTTAAGTTTTGATTCAATTAATCTTTGCTTGTGGCATGCCTTTGTTTGACACGTTTGGAGGAGCATTTGGCAGAGAGTTGATGGCCACGAAGGGGGCAGATTGCAGGATGGGAATCGAACCTTTCCGGTCCCTCTGCATGGCAATCAAATCAGTTCCTACATTGTGCGACATTCTGGACTCTTGGTTCTTTTGGCACAGAAACCTAAATCTTATCTTCTTGCTCGTTCCTTTTGTCATTGCTTTAACCCAATTCTGTTATAATTTTAAAATAAGATTTTTACGAAAAAAATGGTGGCCAACACTGCATAAATCAGTGATATGTTGTTTCAAAATTTAAAGTTTGATTTCAAATTTATCTTCTTTGCTTGGGGCCCAGACCTCGACTTTGTTGGACACGTTGTGGAGGTTAGCTATTGGCAGAGAGTGATGGCGAAGCGGTCGGGCAGATTGCCTTAGAATGGGAATCGAACCCCGGCCCCCCCCTGCATGGCAATCAATGTACTACCATGTGCGCCATTCTGATCGTGGTTCTTTTGGAACAGAACTACATCTTATCTTCTTTTCTCTGTTCCTTTGTCCATTTTCAAATTTTGTTTAATTTTAAAAATATATATTTTACTAATTAAAAAATGGTTTCAAAATGCATAAATACAGTAAACCTTGTGCTCTACCAAATTTAAAGTTTGATGCAATTTAATCTTTGCTTGGAGGCATTGCCTCTTGTTTGACACGTTGGAGGTAGCCTATTTGGCAGAGAGTGATGGCGAAGGGTCGGAGATGCTAGACGCTGGGAATCGAACCGGTCCCTCTGCATGGCAATCCAATGTCTACATGTGCGCCCATTTCTGACTCTTGTTCTTTTCTTGAACAGAAATTAAATCTTATCTTCCTTTCTCTGTTCCTTTTTGTCATTTTCAAATTTTGTATAATTTTAAAATATATATATTATTATAAAAAATGGTTTCAAAATTCATAAATACAGTGATATTTGTTTCAAATTTAAGGTTTGATTCAATTTAGTCTTTGCTTGGGGCATTGCCCTTGTTTGACACGTTTTGGATAGCTATTTGGCAGAGAGCGATGGCGAAGGGTCGGCATATTGCCGACACTGGGAATCGGAAACCCGGTCCCTCTGAATGGCATTCCACTGTCCTACCAAGTGCGCCATTCTGACTATGTCTTTTGAACAGACACTAAATCTTATCTTCTTTCTCTGTTCCTTGTGTCATTTTCACATTTTGTATTAATTTTAAAATAGATATTATTACTATAAAAAATGCTTTTTGCAAAATGCATAAATAGAAATACGGAGATTTGTTAAATTTAGTTGATTCAATTAATCTTTGCTTGGGGCCCTTGCCTTTGTTTGACACGTTTTGGAGGTTAGCTAGCTTTTGACAGAGAGTGATGAGGGACGGAGCGGCGCAGGATTGCCGTAGCCTGGGAATCGAACCCCAGTTCCATTCTTCTGCAATGCGCAATACAATGTCCTACCATGTGGCGCCATTTGACTCTTGTTCTTTTCGGAACAGAAACCTTAAATCTGTATCTGTCTTTTCCTGTTCCTTTTTGTCATTTTCAAATTTTGTATAATTTTCAAAGATATATTTTAACTATAAAAAGGAGTTTTCAAAATGCATAAATATAGTGATATTTGTTTCAAATTTAAAGTTTGAGTTGCAATTTAATCGTTGCTTGAGGCATTGCCTTTGTTTGACACGTTTTGGAGGTGCGCATTTGCCGCGAGTGATGGCGAAGGGTCGGCATATTGCAGGGACTGGGAATCGAACCCGGGTCCCTCTGCATGGCAATCCAAAAGCCGTCTCACCCTACCCGGGCGCATTCTGAATCTGTTTTTTGGACAACAGAAACTAAATCTTATCTTCTTTTCTCTGCTTTCCTTTTGGCATTTCAAATATCTGTATATTTTAAAATATATATTTACTGATAAAAAATGGTTTAAAAATGCATAAATACAGTGATATTTGTTTCAAATTTAAAGGTTGATTCAATTTAATCTTTGCTTGGGGCATTGCCTTTGTTGACACAGTTTTGGAGGTTGAGCTATGGCAGAGNGTGATGGCGAAGGGTCGGCAATGCAGATGCTTAGAATGGAATCGAACCCCGGTCCCTCTGCATGGCAATCCAATGTCCTACCATGTGCGCCATTCTGACTCTTGTCCTTTTGGAACAGAAACTTTAATCTTATCTTCTTTTCTCTGTTCCTTTTTGTCATTTTCAAATTTTGTATAATTTTAAAATATATATTTTATTATAAAAAATGGTTTCAAAATGCATAAATACATTGATATTTGTTTCAAGTTAAGAGTTTTATTCAATTAATCTTTGCTTGGGGATTGCCTTTTTGACACGTTTGGAGGAGCTATTTGGCCAGGAGTGCTGGGATAGCGTCGAGGGATGTCTGTTTCCCTACATCGCGTACTAGATACACGGTGTGTCCTTTTTAGTGTCCCCGTTTAGTTGAGTGTGTATTTAGTGTTCAGGATGGGGGGGAGTTGGGCCAGACTGTGGCAGTTGCGTTGGGTGGTTCAAGGGTGGGGTCGCCCGTAGGTGTGGCCAGTGAGGCAAAGTACCCCCGCCCCCGTCCGCCCGACGCCGCTTTCTTTTGTGTTAGTCAGTGCGTTCGTTCGGCCCCTGTTGGTGGGTGTTGCGCCGTGTTCCCTGCCAGTGGTTTTTCCCGTCTCGGCAACGTTGCTGCTAACTAGAAGTCGTTGCTATTTAGCCTCTCTTGGATGCATGCAAATTTCCCATTGGACACCTGTAAGTTCTAAAATGGTTAGCAACGTGGTGTTTGAGGAAATGGGTCAAGGGCTGCCAGGTCCAGTCAGGACTTCACTATTGTACGACGGCCTCGTCTGGGCGCCATGAGCCGCATCGTGTGGGCCGGATCTGCTCTTCAGCGTCATGTGAGTGGGAAGAGGACTTGACTAATGTTTACTTCACAGCAGGCCACACAGCAGACCTCCCCAACTACACGAACTGTCACACACTCTTACAACGATGCACGATCTCAGACTCCACTGGGACGGGCCCGAGGACGCATCTAGGCCTCGGCGGGTCGGATCTGGGGCGCAGTCAGCCTCGCCTGGGGCCGGCATCTTGAGCCTGCATTGTGATTTGTTCAGAGATGGTTCAGCGAAGAGGCTGTAAAATACGGACACCTCGGGCGGCTCTGGGCCCTTGCCTGAACCGGGTCCGGGGCGGGCTACCCACAGGAGAATGCTTTGCATTTCTACTACTGATGTTACGCTGAGGCTAGTGGTGGTGTGGTGGTGGTGGTTGTGTGTGTGTGGTGTGTGTGTGTGGGTGTGTGTGTTGTAGTGCTTGATCGGCTGTGGTTGGGGGATGTTGTTGTTTCTTGAGCTGTGTGTGTGTGCGGTGTTGTGGGAGAAGAGAGAGAGAGAAATTGTTCTATTACCTTCAAACAACGTGACGGACGAATAAAAAGTGGCCGACAGAGTTTTAAAAGAGATTGTGGAGTGTTTCTTCCAGTCATAAACAATGGGCTTGCCATGGGGTTGTCATGGGAACACTTGTTGCCATGGGGACAGCTATGCAGTCTCAAAAGCCATCAGGTGACACTTCTCCTCAAGATGACACATCTCTCCATGGTGACAGTTGTCAAGGTGACCGTTGTGTGTCCATGGTGACAGTTCTTTATCCCTCAGACCATTACAGTCAAATGTAGAGCAGCACGAACGTGACGGATTGTTCAGTGGCAAAAAACACAAACACACACACACACGCACACGCACACGCACGCACGCACGCACGCACGCACGCACGCCACAGCAACACGACACACACCTCCAGAGTCAGTGCATGATGAATAAGAAAGCACGAACATGAACAATCGGACACAGACACACACAGACACCCCTTCCAGGGATGATTAGAACATCACGCTCCTGCGTCTTATTCTCCAGGGTCTATTTGATGTCCGGCACCGCATGTCTGTGCCCAGCATCAGCCACATTTTCTCTATTCTACCTGTTTTCTTAGCGGCGACAAACATAGTAATCGACCTCTTAGCCGAGTGAAAATCACTGTTAGCGAGCTCGGTACGGGCTAATGGCTAACAGTCGAACAACTGTGGTTAGCGTTAGTCTGATGTCGGCTACATGGCTAGACGTGGCAACAGTCTAGACAGGGATGTCAAATTTGCCCAGCGAGTCATTTTTATGTTGGCCTGCGGAGATCATTTCCAAATGTGTATTACAGTTGGCCCAAAAAATACACCAGTAATGTATAGCGGTTAAGAACAACTGAAAAATGAAAATTGCTGTGTCACAGGATGGGTCGACACATTGAACAGAAAATATGATGGGAAAAAGAGTGTATGTGCAAATTTAAATCTGAGTATGAAGTGCATTTCATGCAAATGTTCAGTCAATTTTTTTACCATAACTGTTGAGTTCGCGGCCCTGCCGACTTAATTGCCAGATTTTGATTTTGGCCTTATCAACTTGAGTTGGACACCCCTGGTCTAGCAGCTGCAGTGTAGTGTTTTAATGACTGCGGTCAGATCTTAAACGACAAGTGTTTAGCCACTTAGTGCCTCACCCCCTGCCACACTACGGCTAGCAATTAGCGTCAAACACACTTTAAAACTCTCACTTGCTGCCTGGTGCCTGTTATCCAGGACAGCTGTGTTTCACTGTAACGGTAACTGCTAGCTCTGTCGAACAGTTTGTGTAACGCAGTGCTAATCTGTGCTAGCTAGCCGTCGAACATGAGTCTAGGCTGACGTTAGCTCTGCAGCTAGTCTGAGCTAGCTAGAACGTCAGGACATGAGTATAGGGTGACGTTCAGTCTTGACAGATAGTCTGTGCTAGCTAGAGGACATGAGTCTAGGGTGACGTTAGCTCTGCCAGCATAGTCTGAGATCGCTAGCCCGTCCTGAATGTCTAGGCTGGTTAGCTCTGCAGATAGCATCGGACAGGACCAAAATGGGCCACTGGGTCAGTGATGTTTGGAGGAGCGTGGGTGTGGTAAAAGGCAGGAGGAGACATGTGTGTGCTGTAGATAGAGAAAGAAAGACTTTTTACAATTTTCAAACACACACATCCGTAGCACCCACACACACACACACACACACACACACATGCAAACACACACACAGTAGAAGAGGGTGGAGGCCATGGCAGACATGTTGATGATGGTGATGGTGATAATGATGACAGAGATGATGATGATGATGACAGAAAAAGATTATGATGATGATGATGACTGAGATGATGGTGATGATGATGACGAAGATGATGGTGATGATGATGGAGAAGATGATGACGAAGATGTTGATGATGATGGTGATGGTGACGATGATGTAAGGTCTGAGGAGTTTTCACATCCAGGTAGCTGCTGCCCTGTGCTGTGCCGCAGTGTGTGTGTGTGTGTGTGTGTGTGTGTGTGTGTGTGTGTGTGTGTGTGTGTGTGTGGTGCCTTGTGTGTAGTGTGTGTGTTGTTATTGAGCTCATATAAAACAGTTTAACAAAGTGCAGATGTGGTCTGGGGGCAGAGGAGCCGTTCAGATGGAGGACGTTGGGGGGTCCGCCCAGTGAGTGCGGAGAGTGGTGTGTGTGTGTGTGTGTGGTGTGAGGAGGGTGTGGTTTCAGGAGGTCGCTCTCGGAGGGTGTTTCATAGAGGGAGGGCATGGTTTCAGGAGGGGGCCTGGTGTTCCGGAGAGGGGCCGCGCGACGTGGTTTCAGGAGAGGGGGTGTGTTTCAGGGAGGGGCGTGGTTTCCGGAGAGGGGTGTGGTTCAGGCTCACAGAGTTTGGAGTTCTTCTTTCCAGTCTCAAAATCTGTAAAAATCGATAACCAAACATGAATGGCGCACAGCACCCTCTGTGTGGAGGTGTGTGAATGTGTGTATTAGTGTCGCACTGCATGCTCGAGATGTGGGTTGTGTGTGTGTGTGGTGTGTGTTGGGTGTGGTGTGTGTGTGTGTTTGTGTGTATTTCACAAGTCTTTTCAGTCTGTTCATATTGTCCAAAGTGCCAGTGTGTGTGTGTGTGTGTGTGTGTGTGTGTGTGTGTGTGTGTGTGTATATGTGTGTGTGGTGTGTGTGTGTGTGCTTTCCAATGTCCCGCCCTTTTCTCCTCTGCAGCCAACAAGGGGGGCAAGGCTACCAAACACATTGAACCAATTCAGAATGCATTAAGGGCAGATCGCAATGAGAAGGCAGAGGTGAGGACACTCAATACCCAATCAGTGAGAGACGTGGGGCGGGAAACAGGACGCTAGAATCCACTCAGATGGGAGGCGGCAGCCTCCTCACACAGCAGACACCTGCTCGTCTTCTGCAAAACAAAAACGACAAAATACAAAAATCACAAAAACGACAAAATACAAAAATCACAAAAACGACAAAATACAACGGAGAGTTACTGCACGCACGCACGCAAGCAAGCGCGCACGAACGCACGCAAGGGAGAATGATACCCGGCATCAGTCCGTGCATACTTCACGTGCGCTAGTGGTGTCGGTTTTACGACGAGGCACAAGCTACCAACAGCGCCCAGGAAGGGGTGGGCAGGAAAGAGCAGATGACTAAGAGTTGTCTAGAGGGACAGTGGTTCCAACCTTTTTCTAAGGGACCCATGTTTTTACTATTGTAAGATTTGGTGACCCAACCTACGGCGCGCGCGCCCGCACCAAAGACGGAGGGACAAGATGCCCTCTGTTTCCTGTGGCCAACTAATTTAGTTATTTTATTCCTCAAATTCGTGTTTGGTCAAATATAGAATAAATGTTTAATGTAGCAAAACCAAAACCTACAATTTGTTGCTTCTATGCAGTATAGTTACAAATCTTTGTCTTTTATTCAACATGGCGCTTATATATTAAAAGAAACCGCTTAAAATCAGCGGGTCCGCGACCCCGTGTGGACTTTGGCACACATAAGGTGGGTCCCGACCCTAGGTTGGAGCCACTGGTCTAGAGCAGAGAAGACCAACAGATACTGGACTACACAAGGAACTCTACATCATTTTGAGAATAGTATAATGTCTTGAAGCTATTTTATATTCTTCCTTAAATTTGTACAGGTTTTTTTTTTTTACTTTGTTCAGTAAAAGCACGTTGCGTTTGGCGATCTATTTGTAAAACTATGCAGCCAGAAGAATGCTCTCACAAAACTCTATGCTTTTATTGCCATAGGTCATAAGTCACAAGTTCAGTACGCCTACAGCACGTTGTGTTTTGGCAATCAGTTCGTTTTTAAGAGCTAAATAGCTCCGTCAGAATCTGAGTTATCCTCTAATGAGACGCGAGGGCAAGCTTCCGAAAATACAAGCCAATGACTCTATATGGTGCAAAACAAAAACGACAAAATACAAAAATCACAAAAACGACAAAATACAAAAATCACAAAAACGACAAAATACAACGGAGAGTTACTGCATGCACGCACGCAGGCACGCACGCACGCACGCTAGCAAGGTAGAATGATACCTGCCGTCAGTCTGTGCATACTTCACGTGCGCTAGTGGTGTCGTGTTTTACTGACGCGGCACAAGTCTACCACAGGCGCCAGGAAGGGTGGGCAGAAAGGTAGCTGATAGAGTGTCTAGAGCAGTGGTTCCACCAGGGGTACGTTTCCACTAGGGGTACGCGCGCACACTGCCAGTGTTCCCAACATTTTCTTAAGGGACCTATGTTTTTAACTATTGTAAGCATTTGGTGACCCAACCACGCGCGGCGCTCCTCACGGATGAACGGAGTCACAAAGATCCCTCGTTTCTGTGAAATCTAATTTAGTTATTTTATCTCATTCAGTGTTTGGTAAATATTACATAACTGTTTAAGTAGCACTTACAATTTGTTGTCTATGCATTCATCTAGTTAAAGGCTTTGTCTT
>NW_026944559.1:20000-22500 GCF_034702125.1 Engraulis encrasicolus
AAAGCCCCCCCACATACCGGAAGATTCCAGCCAAGGCCCCTGTACTTGAGTAGTATCACACATTTTTTTTCTGTGTACTCCTTTTCACAACTACAGTCGTTAGTTATTCAGTTTAGTCAATTATTAATTTCCTTTTGCTATACTTTTCCTGCCAACCTGCCATGGACCCCCAAGCACCAGTTCACGGCACCCCAGGGGTCCCCAGCCCCCAGTTTGAAAACCGCTGCAAGAGAAAGGTATAGAGAATGATGAGAGGTGAAATGAGGGAGAGAGAGAGAGAGAGAGAGAGAGAGAGAGAGAGAGAGAGAGAGAGAGAGAGAGAGAGAGAGAGAGAGAGAGATGGTTTAGAGAGTGGTGGAGTGTAAGAGGGAGTGCGAGACAGAAAAAGTCAATAAAGCAAAGCAAACACCAGGAAACGTTTCATTAAGGGAACTTGGCGCAAGCACACCGTGAAAGAGGTGTGTGTTTGTGTGTGTGTGCATGTGTGCCTGTGTGCCTGTGTGCGTGCGTGCGTGCGTGTGTTTGTGTGCGTGCCATTATGCATTCAAGCACACAATGAAGGTACACTCACACACTCAAACCATGCACACACGCACGCATACACGTGTGCTCTCTCTATCTCACAGACACACATACACAGACACACATGCGCGCGCGCGCGCACGCACACACACACACACACACACACACACACACACACACACACACACACATTCTTTAAGTTGTTTGTGGTAAAAAAAAGATTATTACCAGTAATGCAATAAATGTGTTTCAAAGCAGAAACCACACAATTTGCTAGTGCACTGCAAACATTAACCACACGTATGTGCGGACACACACACACACACACACACACACACACACACACACACACACACACACACACACACACACACACACACACACACACACACACACACACACACACACACACACACACACACACACACACACACACAAAGTATGTCTTGATTCATTTTGCAGTGCCGTGTCTTTATCTGAATAGCATTTCCACCAACAGACTTTCTTTAAAGGTTTTAAAGTTATATTTAGTATTAGAGCCTCATACATTAATGACGACAGTTTGCGTGTGCGTGTGTTCGCGCGCGCGCGTGTGTGTGTGTGTGCATGTGCGTGTGCGTGTGAGTGTGTGTGTGTGTGTGTGTAAACTTGAGGTGTGTATCTCCTTTCATCTCTGGGAGAGACACACTTGGTCCAAACCTGCGTAATTGCCACATGTGTTATTTTCATCCATCTCTACATCTAAACTGGTTGTCATTCCTCCTTTACATAGAGAGAGATAGAGGGAGAATGAGAGAGAGAGAAAGAAAGAAACAGAGGGAAAGAAAGAGACAGCAAGAATGAGAGAAAGAGAGCATGGGATGGTTGGACAAGAGACAGTAAAAAGAAAGAGATACAGAGAGAGAGAAAGAGATAGAGAGAGAGAGAGAGATAGGGAGAGAGAGAGAGAGAGCGAGAGCGAGAGCGACAGAGACAGAGACAGAGACAGACACATCAACAATGAGAGAAAAAGAGAGCATGTGGTGGTTAGACAAGATGAAAGCAAGAAAGAAAGACAGAGAGAGAGAGAGAGAGAAAGAAAGAGGTAGAGACAGCAAGCGCAGGAGGAGGAGAAAGAGCCCGAGGGCAGTCGGTCGGTGGCGGTGGCTCTGAACACGGCTGTTTATCTTAGCACGAGCGCTCATTTGCTAATTTCACACGTTTAAAGAGCCGCGCTTCACCCATACACACACACACACACACCCATACACACACACACACACCTACACACACCCATACAAACACACACACACACACCTACACACACACCTACTATACAAACACACACGCGCGCGCATGCGTGCACACACATGCGCGTACACACACGTACACACGCATATGCACACGCAGCCCCGCCGACAGGGGGGGACAAAAGGGCTTTTTGTCCCGGGCCCTGGGATAGGGGGGCCCAGAACTGGGCCCTCATTAAGTTTGTGATTAAGGGTTCTATTTAATTTCAAAATAAGATGGTTTTTGAGAGAGGGAGACTGTGCTATATTTACATTAAATAAACGATGCAGATATTGTGCCTTTCCTGCCCTTAAAAAGGGATCAAGAACCCCCACCTCCCCCACCCCCAGTGCACAAACGGTTTGGTCGGTCATTTACGAGAAAGAAAAAAAAACGGCTTCAACTTAACGCGGCGGCTCGTGCCAATTTGCCAAGGTGTCTGAAGAAGCAGTCGTTTAAACCAGGAGGGCAGAAAATGAAGGATAGGAGAAAAATAGAGTTAGACACCAGAAGCCCCAGGATTTCAATAAAAAGTTCTTCAGATGATGCAGGTACTAACAATAGCAGAGGACACAAACAAAGCAAAAGTGTCCCTTCATAAACAGACACGCACTGCACCGCAGCATTCATGTTTAAAAGATGACCAGTCACACAGTCGCATCATTTTATAACCACAGCTTAGTAAAATTCTGTTCAATCTGACGATCTT
>NW_026944559.1:45000-52500 GCF_034702125.1 Engraulis encrasicolus
CACACACACACACACACACACACAGACAAAGCCATACACTCAGACACATACAGTCAGTCATATACATAGAGTACACAGTGGTCACAGTAGCCACGCACAGACACACGGTAACCTGTAGCCTAGGGGCCCCAGGCCATCTTAATTCGGCCCTACTTCCACCCCCTCTTCTCTCTCATTCATCTATGCTGTCCAGACTTAGGGATTCTCCTCTCCACTCCTCTCCTCTCCTCTCGTCTCCACTCCTCTTCGCTCGTCCCCTCTCGTCTCCTCTCCTCTTCGCTCGTCCCCTCTCCTCTCCTCTCGTCTCCTCTCCTCTCCTCTCCTCTCCTCTTCGCTCCTCTCCTCTCCTCTCTCCTCTCCTCTCCTCTCCTCTCCTCTCCTCTCCTCTCCTCTTGAGACCTTTTTATTCCCTTTTTCCTTACCTTACCTTACCTTTACTTGCCTCTTCCTCTTCTTCTTCTTCTTCTTCTTCTTCTTCTTCTTCTTCTTCTTCTTCTTCTTCTTCTTCTTCTTCTTCTTCTTCTGCTCTCTCTCTCTCTCTCTCTCTCTCTCTCTCTCTCTCTCTCTCTCTCTCTCTCCTCTCTTTCATCTCTGCTGTCCTGACTGAGGGATTCTGGGAAGTGTTCCAGGTCCACCTGTTGCCACCCAACCCCCCCCCCCCCCCCCTGCTCTGCTCTCTCTTCCTCTGCCCCGAGCCAAGGAACTACAGATGGACACAGAGACATCCTGCATGTGTGTGCGCGCGCGTGTGTTTGTGTGTGTGCGCACGTGCACTCTTAAAAAGGCTGGGTCAAAAACAACCCAAATTGGGTTATTTTCTGACCCAGGCCCTGGTTCAGTATTGGGCCTACCCTTTGCCTGGGTTAAAATATTTTAACCCTCAGATTGGGTCATTCCTCTAAACCAACTAAATGGGTCATTCTGACCAAATTGCTGTGTTAAAAGAACCCATTACATGGGTCAGACCTACTACCACATTATTGGGTCATATTGACTTCTTTGTTGGGTTCATACTTTAACCCAATATTGGGTATTTAAATTGCAAGGAGATTTACAAAAAACAATTATGACTTTACATTAGTACATTAAGGTGAAATATACCAGAATTGTTTACCAATACAATTGAGATCAATTTAAAAAACAAAATACAAGAATGCATAATATTTCAGATCTCTTTTTTTATTGCTGAACAATGTAGATAATTAACAATACATTTCATAAAAGTATACTATAAAGATGCAAATCACAGCAGTGTAGCATTAACACATCATAGCATTGAAGCAATAAAACTTAATTGAATTTACATGCATCTTTGTAGCCTCTTTGCAAAGATGGGTTATCAGCAAGACTGATCACTCATGACCGAAAAGACTCAACTACATCACAGCAACATTGCTACGACATTACCAAGAGCCTTAAGTAACAGGTTAAAACTCAGTCACTACAATATTGGTGACAGTAAAGTTAAAACATAGGCTCTGCTAAAAGGGGTTAAAAGGACTACTGAAGCAGATCATGATATTCTCCATAGGATTGCATTCAAATCTCACACCAATCTATTTAAGCCAGATGCAGACTCAAAATTTAAAAGTTCAATGCAAAGAAAGGTTGAAACGCACACTGATGACCTCCCTTGTCATCCCTTTTCATTTCGAGACGATTCGAGCCAACATAGCCCCTTCTCTACCGGATTTTAATCTGGGGTGTACTCACTTTTGTGAGTACATGTTCAAACATTAATGGCTGTATTTTGTTTTTTTCTGAGTGAACAAGAAATTTAAGCGGTTAAATATGTTGTTAAAAGGTCACTAATCATTGTGTCAAAGTTAAATTTCTGTAATGCTTTCCTATGAAAAGATATACTCAAAAATCTGCAAAACGGTGAGGGGTGTATTCACTTTCGTGGTATACTGTATATATATATATATATATATATATATATATATAGCAGGAAGGCAGAGGAAGAAGAGATAGACAGAGAATGTAGAGTCATAAGGTCAACGTAGGTTAGGACCAGGATTCTTAGATGTGTAAGGTCCATAGTGGCTGGGCCTATCATAAGTCATAGATAGTCACACAGAGATTGGGCGCTCAGGTGCGGCCCCTGGTGGCATCAGGGGTGAGGAAAAACTCCCTTTCGCTTGATTCATAGTTTGTAAGGGGAAAAAAAAAGCTGAGTGAGGTCTGAGAAAAAAGACCCCCTATAGTCAGGAAGAAACCTCAGGCAGAGACCAGCGGCCACCTAGGGGAGCCCCCTGCCAGGGCTGGTTGCGAGTAGTAAGGGCGCTGCGGCAGCTGGGACACTATGACGCCTTGGCAGCTAGGAGTTGGCAAGGATGAAGAGGTGGGTCTTCAGCTGCTTCTTGAAGGAGTCGACGGAGGTGGCTGATCCGATCTCGATGGGGAGGGCGTTCCATCTCTTGGGCGCATAGCAGGCAAACGATCCGATCTTCTTCTGCGGGGGGGTGGGGGTCCTTAGCAGCTTGGCATCAGTGGACCTGAGAGCGTGAGCAGGGGCATAAAAAGAGAGCATGTCTGAGATATAACTAGGGGCAAGTCCATTTAATGCTTTAAATACTGTGAGCAGAATCTTAAAGTCGATTCTGTATGAGACAGGTAACCAGTGCAGGTCTGCCAAGACAGGAGAGATGTGCTCTCTCATTCTGGTTCTTGTTAGGATTCTTGCCGCAGAATTTTGAATGAGTTGCAATTTATCAATTAATTTTTTTGGGAGACCAGAGAAGAGAGCATTGCAGTAGTCTATCCTACTGGTGAAAAAGGCATGAATAAGTTTCTCAGCGTCTTGTCGGGGGGCCAAGCCGCGCACTTTGTTGACATTTCTAAGATGGAAAAAAGCAGATTTTGTTATCTTGTTGATGTGAGGCTCAAAGCTCAAATCCGAGTCTATGACCACACCTAGGCTAGTAACCTTATCTTTAATGTGTATGCTTAGGTCACCTAGGCTTGAGTGGAGTTTTGCACGTTTTTTTCTTAGGCCCAATGAGCAACACTTCGGTTTTATCCTCATTTAATTTTAGGAAGTTACTGTTCATCCAATCTGTGATGGCAGACATGCATTTAGTCAAGGCATGAATGCCAGTGGTTTGGCTAGGCTCGACAGAGATATATAGTTGAGTGTCATCGGCATAGCTATGAAAATCAACATTGTGCTCTCTGATGATGGAGCCCAGGGGCAACATATATAGAGAGAAGAGGAGAGGGCCCAAGCAACTACCCTGAGCAACTCCAAAAGGCACATCATACTTGTTTAAGACGTATTCTCCGATGGTGACAAAAAACTGCCTTCCTGTAATATATGTTTTGAACCACTCTAAAACGTGACCGGACAAGCCTACCCAAGATTCAAGGCGGTCAATTAGTATGTTGTGGTCTATCGTGTCAAAGGCGGCACTGAGGTCGAGGAGGATAAGTGCTGAAACTTTGTTTGCGGCAGTGCTGAGCCTAAGATCACTTATTATTTTGGTTAGTGCTGTAGTGTGTGTGTATATACACACACACACACACACACAGGTATATAAAATGTTATTTCTGACTTGACTGCACCGGAATGACTGTGCCTACCGGTGCCCAAAGAGGAAGACCATAAAAAAGACAACAAGTTTGAGAGTTTGGCAAACAAATAGACAGAACATACAGTAAACCGTAGCAAAATTGTCTTAAGTGACACCACACAGTAGGCATTCCATACACATTCACAGAACCAAAGAACAATATCAGGCCTCATTGTGTGTGTGTGTGAGTGTGTGTGTGCATTAATGCCTGCTGTTGTGCATTGATATAAAAAAAAAACTTACTTCATACATGCCGATGATATCCAAGAGCTTCTTGAATAAGTAGTGTGGCCGCCGACCCAGCTGAACAGCATTCTTCTCCTTTTACTTGTGTCCTACAGCCAAAAAATAAGCAGTTATTGTGATTTTATTGTTAAAGTAATAGGCCTACAATACAGCTGACATACACATTTATCCTGAACTGCGTTGTAAGGTCCTGACAAGCCAGTGGTAGTGAGAACAATGTAATTGGATGTTGAAACTAGTAGGGATTTTCCTTTAAAGGGACACTGTGCAGGAAATGGTCAAAAAAGGTACTGCAACTATGCTGCTCGTTGAAACTGGGCTGCCTATTGCCAAATTTGATATTTGCATGAAAGTTTACTAAGTAATAAACAAATATTTTCTAGCATGGTCCAAGTAGTCATTTTTGCAGCTAAAAATGGCTATTTTTGGAAATTCAAAATGGCGGACCATGGAGAAGATCCCCCTTTTCATGTATGAAAAGTGCAATTTTTCAAGTCATAATGAATGCTTAGAATTTGATGGTGGTGGTAAGCATTAATGAAAAAGGTAACATAAGTGAATGGGCAGCATGAATTCTGGAAATAAACCACTAAAAATCTCACACAGTGTCCCTTTAAGGTTGTGTGTGTTTATCTGTGTGTGGTGTAGAGTGGGGCTGTGCATGCGCATGTGTCCGCATGTGTGTATGAGCATATGTGTGGTGTGTGTGTGTGTGTGTGTGTGTGTGTGTGTGTGCACGCATGGGCTGTTATGCATGACATAAAAAGATCTTACTTCCTACATCCTGATGTTTGAGGACTCCTCGGATAAGTAGTGTCACAGACCCAGTAGAGCAGTAGTCCTCTTGTCCTACAGCAGAAAAAGAACTATGAGTAATTGGGATTTTACTTTGAAATATATAGTACAACTGGTACACATGTTTACAATTCTTGGATCATACACTCACATTTCAGTGCCGCGTTCTTTCCTCGATGCAGACACAGCTCCATACACTTTAAGCGGTTTTGGTGCCAGGTCATCACGTCCATCGAGGAACGTACTACCGGAATGACTGTGCCTGCCGGTGCCCAAAGAGAAAGACAAAAAGACAGACAACAAGTTAGAGAGTTTGGCAGACAGATAGACAGAACATACAGTAAACCGTAGCAAAATTGTCTGAAGTGACACCAGACAGTAGTCATTCCATACACATTCACAGCATCAAAGAACAATACCAGGCCAGCTCTCATTGTTTGTGTGTGTGTGTGTGTGTGTGTGTGTGTGCGCGCACGCGTGTGCGAGCGCATTCACGCCTGCTGTTGTGCATGACATTAAAAACTTACTTCATACATGCCGATGATATCCAAGGGCTTCTTGAAGTAGTGTGGCCGACGCCGACCCAGCTGAGCGGCATTCTTCTCCTCTTACTTGTGTCCTACAGCTGAAAAATAAGCAGTTGTTGTGATTTTATTGTTCAAGTAATAAGCCTACAATACAGTTGATACACATTTATCCTGAACTCACTGACTTACATCTCTCAGACAATCCAAATCGGTTTTCATCGGTTTACTTCTTCAGTGACTTAGTTCCAGTTTCCTACACACCCAGCTGTCTTGGTAACAGGTCAGAGGAGAGAAGTCCACCTTATCCAGAGCAGAAGAGACAAAAATAACAAAACGTTTCAGAGCTTTGCAGACACACCTTCAAACAGACAACCTTAAATAAATGTATGAAAGGCTTTTGTCTCACTACTACACACAACTTTACATTTTTCATTTACATAAACAAAACTATAAACCAACCAGTCTCTTCGTAAATACTGCAGAGTACAATATCACACACTCACACTAGAACTAAGTTACACACGCACGATTTCATGCAAAGCTTGTTGAAGTAGCTGTTGCCTATAGCCACAACTTTCTTTAAACCAGGAAACTTCCCTGTAGCGTCAACAAAGCAACACATCCCTGCTCGTGAATGAAAGAAATTGGATAACTATTCCCTCCGTAATTTTGGAACAACGACTGGTGAATGTAAACACGTTTTCCACGCGTAGCCTTCATCCGCATTTATCAAACAGCTACGTAGTAGAGCCACAGCCCTTATAAGTCTCTTACAGAATCTGTGGTAGAGCTACGACTCTAACCAAGCAAGCAAAGCACATACGAGATAAGAAACGCCAGTTGACACACAAACAATAAACAATTGTCGCGACAACATTTTCTGGCACAGGCAAGCTGCCCGAACACACGATGCGACTTACCACACCTAGTAACATACCGGTAATATTTCATGCGCGAGCTATCCCTCCCTCTGCCTTTATCAGAGTTCGGACTTGTGAAAGGTGCAAGTCGCAGTGAGCTGAGCTCGGAAGAACATCGCAGGAGTCAGGAGAAGTCACACAACACAAGCACTTGCTCTCATAAAACTAGTTCTAGTTGACACAGAAAAAGAAGAAAGCCCGTCGACTCCCCTACAGTATGTAGAACTAACATGACACTTGTGGAAACCGAAGACAGTCTCCAGATGCCAGCTTGCGGACCCCAAACGAAAATGCTGTCGTTATGAACTGAATTCTAGGTCGAGTGGAGCTAGGTAGCGGCTAGATATAGTTAGCTAATTTCTCAGATTTGTGTCAGTTGCGTCCTGCATTAGGCTAGTAGTATCACAGCCCGTATAGAAAGTAGGCTATATCGCCTCATTGTGTACTGAACCTCAATTTATCGTTGAGTAGACACACTCTACCTAAAAGAATCTGCCCAACCACTGACAGCCAACCAGCCGTTATAAGCTATGCGAAATAGCAACCAAATGAATCCCAGAGGGGCTAACATTATGGCTTACCGTAGTGTCTTGGTTATTAGCTAACTGACAGAACCTGGACGAAGGCTGGACGAACATACTACTTTCCAATGAAATGTAGCAAATATATTCCCAAATCCACCACAGGATAGCAAACCGCTGCAGTTATGACAAAGTGCTTATTCATTTGCTCCTTGCCCTTAAAAGAGTAGTTACCGTTTCCTCCTATTCAAAATGGGTAGGCCTATAGCTTTCTATGAAATGTGCCTTAATATACTCGCCACAAACAGGAACTCACGGCTGACGCATATTTACACCGCGAAAAGCAATATGGCAAGTTTATATGTAATAAAAGGCGCACACTTACCGAAACAATGCTTTCACATGCCATCCGGTGTCCTTTCTTCTGGACGTTGGTAGTCTACTGGTAGCCGTTTTGGCAATGGCGACCGGGCGGTAAAATTCAAAATTCAAATATCTTGACAAGATAACTTAGATTACAGGGTTGAAATGACCCAGGGCCTGGGTGCTGATGTGGGTCTAGCGAATAACCCAGGTAATGGGTACGGAAAATGACCCAATATGGGTTATATTTAACCCATTTTTCATAGAAAAGCAATTGACCCAGGGGTTTAGTCAAAGTAATAACCCAGCTCTTTTTAGAGTGTGCGTATGCATGTGTGTGTGTTTGTGTGTGGAGTGGGGGAGGGTGTATGGGTGTGTTTCTGTTTGCATGAGTGTGCATGTATGCACTGACCTGTGTGTGTGTGTGTGTGTGTGTGTGTGTGTGTGTGTGTGTGTGTGTGTGTGTGTGTGTGTGTGTGTATTTGTGTGTGTGTTTGTGCGTGCGTGCGCGCACGTGTGTGTTTGTGTGTGTGTGTGTGTGTGTGTGTGTGTGTGT
>NW_026944559.1:62500-77500 GCF_034702125.1 Engraulis encrasicolus
CTGGCCAGGTGGGCAAAGCCCTCAGCGCCTGTCGGCACCTCAACGGCAAGATGCAGAACGGGGACTCGAGCGCCGGTGCCAAAGGAGGAGGGGGTTGTGGTGGTGGGGATGGGGAGAGTGGTGGAGGGTCTACTGTATCACACCACCGATCTGGAGGTGGAGGTGGAGGTGGGAGTGGGAGCAGGTGTTGCAAGGAAGTGGTGAGTGGGGACATGCGCATCAGCGAGCCCCCATCGCCCTCTGCTGACTGCCTGAGGAGAACAGGGGCAGGGGGTTCCGCGCACCCACACCCGCACTCCCATCCACACCATTCCCACACTCCCCCACACGCGCACACACATCCACACCCACACCCACACTCCGCCGTGACTTATGCCATGGCCCCTCCTCCACCACCGCCTCCCCCGCCACCGCCACCGCTCGCCATGGGGACATCCATGGGTGGCGCCTGGTTGCCTCCTCACCACCCCGCCCACGGTCACCCACACTCGCACAGCCACCCGCACCACCCGCACGCGGACCTCTACTGCCCTCACCCTCCGCCGCCCCTCTCTCTGCCAACCTCAGCCTCTACCCAGGACAAGGGAGCCCCCTCTAGGGGTGGAGGGGGAGTTGGGAGTGATAACTCCAACAATTCCAAGGTCGTCACCACCTCCGCCGCCGCCACGGGACCCACATATGTGCCCTCGGTCAGCCCCCTGGGCGCGGACAAGGGCGGTAGTGGCCCGTTCCAGCTGGGCAACCCCAACTGCCGTGGCGGAGGGGGTGGAGGTGGACGTGGAGGTAGTAGTGGAGGTGCTTCAGGGTCAACGAAGGAGGCTAAGGCCGTAGAAAAGTCCAGAGGAGGTGGAGGAACCGGGAGCAGCAGCAGCAGCAAATCCAGCAGTTCGACAAACCCTCCAACCTCCAGCTCAAACTCCCCCTCCAATCCCAATCCCAATCCTAATCCTAATCCTAGCTCCAACCCTTCCCAGTCCCAGGTGCCCAGCAGCTGCCAAAGGAAGTCTGCCAACGCTAACCAGCAGAAGCAGCATTCCTTCAGGAAGTCCGAGAAGGGATCGGATTGGACTCACAATGGCGGTGGCAGTACATCGAATCCACCCCACCACGCACCACCACCGTCTCACCCACAGAGGCACGGGTCGTCACATTCCTGCGATGTAGAGAGTGTGAACGGTAATGATAACGGTGGTGGTAGTAATAGTAGTAGTGGTGTTGACGACGTTATGGAGGTGTACCGTCCCTCGTTGCCTCAGGGGGCAAAATCGGGGGGCCACACCTCAACGTCGTTAAATGATGTGAGTAGTGGAGGGGGTGGCCACGTGGGAAAGAGTGGACCGTATGCCAGCACGCCTCCCTTTCGGGACTGTTCTCATCAATCGGGTCGTCCACCCAACAACACGTCTTCATTATCATCATCATCACTATCATCGACATCATCATCGTCATCTGAGGGGAAGGGAGGTGGAGACGGTGGCACGTGTTCCGTGGTTACTCGCGACGGGCAGAAGGTCGCTAGGATACGCCACCAACAACATGGCGGCTCAGCGTCAGATCATCCACAGCAACACGAGGGTTCACATCATCATCCTCATCATCATCATCATCATCATACGGCTAAAGTCTCCATGGCGCCCCCTCTGGTGTATGGCAGCCATGCGGCAGTCAGCGTAGCCCCCAGTGGCTGGGCGCCTCCACCATCCCCCCCTTCGTCATCTCACCACCGCACTTACCACCACGACGACCCACACAAGGCCTACAACACACACGGCGACAGTGGTCCCGGCAACAGTTCGAGTTCCAGTTCCGGTTCCGGTTCTGGTTCCGCAGTTGGATATGGATCTAGTAGTTCTACTCCAGGTTCCACTCCTTCTGTGAAGAACCACGTGGCGCCACACTCGCGACATCACGACCAGCATCATCAGCAGCAGCAGCAGCAGCAGACCCAAAATCACCACCACCACAACCACAACCACAACCAGCAGAGCCATGACGCCACCCCTCCACCTCATCACCACCACCACAGAGGGGATTCTTCTACGGCGCCACCTAGTGATGGGAGTGTGAATAGCAGCAGCAGCAGCAGCAGCAGCGGTGCTACAAACAACAACAGTGCCAGTAGTGCCATGAAGAGCCTTATGAAGTACAGCAGCAGTCAGCAGTCAATGGCTGCCAATGGCTCACAGCAGCAGCAACAACAGCAGCAGCAGCAACAACAGAAGAGCCCATTTGGAGGCCTGGGGTGCCTGAAGGGACAGCGCTCTGGCCAGGGCCAACAGAGCCAGAGCAGTGGTGGAGGCGGTGGTGGTGGATCGGGGAGCTGTGTGGTCCAGGAGCAGGCTCACAGGCAGACCCTTCCACCCAGGCGATCCTCCTCCTCCTCCATGGCGTCTTCATCTGGGGATGGCGACAGATCGGATGGAGGTGGTGGTAGTGGCAGCGGAGGTGGGCGGTCGAATCGGGACGTGGGCGAGTCGTCGACGACGACGGGGGAGAGCGGCGAGGTGCGCCAGCCCCCCGTGGGCATTGCCGTGGCGGTCGCTAGGCAACGCAGCGAGCCGCCCCCCTGCCGGCCTCCCCCCGACATGCACCCGAGCCACCACAGCCACAGCCACGGCCACAGTCACAACCATAGGCATGGCAGGGTGCTGCCCAGCATGAAAGGTGAGTGTGAGAGAGAGAGAGAGAGAGAGAGAGAGAGAGAGAGAGAGAGAGAGAGAGAGAGAGAGAGAGAGAGAGAGAGAGAGAGAGAGAGAGAGAGAGAGAGAGAGACAGTTGTGCATGCGTGTGGCATGAAATGCAGTCTTGTGTGATTGTGTAAAGAAATAGGTGTGTGTGTGCAAATTATAGGGTGTGTGTGTTTGCGCAAATGATAGGCTGTGTGTGTGTGAATGAATATGTGTAAAAGAAAGTGATAAAGAAGATAGTAAAAATACAAGGTGTGCCAGTGAGAGAGTGGTGAGCGTATGTGTGAGGTATGTGTGCTGGAAGGAAAATGTGTGTGTGAGTGTGTGTGTGATGCAATTGGTTTCTTTGCGTATGAGCCTGTGTGTGAAGCAATAGACGGTATGTGTGTGCCCGTGTGTCTGTGTGCCCGTGTGTGCCCGTGTGTGTGTGTGTGTGTGTGTGTGTGTGTGTGTGTGTGTGTGTGTGTGTGTGTGTGTGTGTGTGTGTGTGTGTGTGTGTGTGTGTGTGTGTGTGTGTGTGTGTGTGTGTGCGCGCGTGCGTGTGTGCACGGCATGCGATCACGTGTGGTTGTTGCACAGCTGTGTGATCTCTGAAGGAGGCAGGCTTGGGAGCTAGTTGCCAGGTCTGCGCTGTTTTGATTGATTGGTCGGCCTGATGGGGGTCGCCAAATGAGCTGTTTGACTATGATGGTTAGATTTATTAGCTGGTTGCCAGATTGTATTCTGTCAGTGGTGACGAGGTACGTCTGTCTTTGTATGCTGTATGCGCTCGTGTGTGTGCGTCTGTTCGTGTGTGTGTGTGTGTGTGTGTGTCTGTGTGTGCGCGTGTGTGTGCGTGTGCGTCTGTTTGTGTGTGTGTGTGTGTGTGTGTGTGAGAGAGAGAGTGGGGGGAGGGGGTCGTTACCAGATTGGAGGTGTGTGAATGATGATGAGAATTAGCGTTGGGTGCCAGCTTGGAGGCCTTGGCTGAATCATGTGCTGCCATAACCAGGCCGGGCAGATGGGGAGTACAGTTTGTGAATGACAGGGGAGGGTGGAGAGAGGGAGAGAGGAGAGGAGAGGAGAGGAGTGGAGTGGAGAGGGGAGAGGAGAGGAGAGAGCAGTGGAGATGAGAGGAGAAGAGAAGAGAAGAGAGCAGTGGAGATGAGAGGAGAAGAGAAGAGAAGAGAAGAGAAGAGAAGAGAAGAGAAGAGAAGAGAAGAGAAGAGAAGAGAAGAGAAGAGAAGAGAAGAGAAGAGAGGAGAGGAGATCTGCTGAGGAGAGGAGAGGAGAGTAGAGGAGAGGAGAGGAGAGGAGAGGAGAGGAGAGGAGAGCAGGAGAGGAGAGGAGAGAGGAGAGGAGAGGAGAGGAAAGGAGAGGAGAGGAGAAGAGAAGGGGGTGGTATGGAGCCTTGGCAGATGGGGAGTACAGTTTGTGAATGACAGGGGACGGTGGAGAGAGGACGAGAGGAGAGGAGAGGAGAGAAGGGGGATATGGAAAGGGATGGGAGAGGGGAGGTGGCTAGAAGGAAGAGGGGAGGTGTATGGGGGATGGAGAGAAAGAGAGGAAAGGGGATGGAAGCAGAAATGGTTAGGGGTACAGATTGCGAGTACAGTTTGTGAATGACGGGGGATGGCGAGGAGGGGAGAGCAGGAGAGGAGAGGAGAAGAGACCAAATGGAGGGAAGGAAGAGTGTCCAGATTGTGGCACTGAAAAGTGCAGGTGTGTGTGTGTGTGTGTGTGTGTGTGTGTGTGTGTGTGTGTGTGTGTGTGTGTGTGTGTGTGTGTGTGTGTGTGTGTGCGCGCGTGTGTGTGTGTGTGCGTGCGTGCGGAAAAATGCAGGGGAAAAAATCGGGAAAATTAGGTTGGGGGTGGGTGTGGGGGTTGCCAGATTGTGGCATCTGATCCCCTGCTATTTGTGTGTGTGTGTGTGTGTGTGTGTGTGTGTGTGTGTGTGTGTGTGTGTGTGTGTGTGTGTGTGTGTGTGTGTGTGTGTGTGTGTGTGTGTGTGTGTGTGTGTGTGTGTGTGTGTGTGTGTGTGTGTGTGTGTGTGTGTGTGTGTGTTGTGTGTGTGTGTGTGTGTGTTGTGTTCAGGTGTGCCTATGCGGTCCATGTTCCCGCTGGATCGGGAACTAGAGGAGGAGAGGAAGAGGATGGCAGAGGAACACCTTGATCGCGAACGAGAACTCTTCATCAGGTATATTTTATGAACACACACACACACACACACACACACACACACACACACACACACACACACACACACACACACACACACACACACACACACACACACACACACACACACACACACACACACACACACATGCATAAAGTATCTCTGTCTATCTTTTGGGCAGTAGTGGCCTAGTGGTTAGGGAGTGGATCTTTCAGTTTGGGAGTTGTAGTTTCGAATCCCGCCTGACCTCTCCCTACACCTCCATCCATGGCTGAAATGCCCTTGAGCAAGGCACCGAACCCCACAGAGCTCCAGGGACTGTAACCAATACCCTGTAAAAAATAATACCTGTAAGTCGCTTTGGATGAAAGCGTCAGCTGAGTGTAATGTTATTTCATGTCCTGCAATCTTCCTCTCCTTCTCTATCTGTGTGACTGTGTCTATATATCTGCTTGTGTGCCTGCTTGCCTTTCTATGTGTCTTTACCTTCCTATCTATCTGTTTATTTAAAGCCGTTATATTAATTTCCATACAAAAAAAACTATAAAAGTTTAAAAATTCAACTCGTTTCTCCTGCCGTCCACCATCGCAGGGAAAACAAAGAGCGGGTGGAGTTTGCCAGGATCCACCCATCCAGTAGTTGCCATGGTGACCTGACCTCTCACCTCATGGTGCCGGGCAGCCAATTAGGCGCGGACCCCTCTGCACATGCTCACCCGGCTCATCACCATTGGATGCCACGGACAGGAAGTCCCTCCATCTGGATGACTGGACATTCCTACGGTAAGACTTGGCCAAATATCTTCTAATAGAGTAAGACACATCAAGCCCGTACTTTGGCTCGATCCATGTGACGTCAGGTGAACGCCCCTTTAGGACTCTTTTGCTTGGAGACTTTAGCTTGAGAATAATTGGAGTTCCCTTAGCGCTGTAGATGGCGGTAGTGCTTATCTTATGCAAGCTGTCACCAAAACGTCACAGAAAGAGAAGAAGAAGGAGGGGACAACGCCCCCTTAGGAAACCGAACTTGAGCACAGTCCTTTGCATTGGGTAGGCGGGTTTGGGTATCTTATTCTACCAGAAGATGTGGACTTGACTTGGCCTGAGCTGTGTCAATACGAGCTGCACAGAGGTATATAAACTATAAGTACCCCATAAGTACTCTTACTGGCAGTCATGGGTGAGCGGTTAGGGAGTCAGACTTGCATCCCAGAGGTTGCCGGTTCGACTCCCGACCCGCCAGGTTGGTGGGGGGAGTAATCAACCAGTGCTCTCCCCCATCCTCCTCCATGACTGAGGTACCCTGAGCATGGTACCGTCCCACCGCACTGCTTCCCATGGGGCGCCACTGAGGGCTGCCCCCTTGCACGGGTGAGGCATAAATGCAATTTCGTTGTGTGCAGTATGCAGTGTTCACTTGTGTGCTGTGGAGTGATGTGTCACAATGACAATGACAATGGGAGTTGGAGTTTCCCAATGGGCTTTCACTTTCACTTTCTACTGATACAGCAAAATTACACTAGTGCACTACATGATCATACATAGTTTAAACACCAGTTATTCCGCTGTATCTAATGAGGTAGAGACACACTGTAAGAGTACTTCTACTTTTACACAATACAGATGGTGTAACTTCAATCTGCTCACTACCGTGCCGGGCCGCGGCAGCGTACCGTGATCATTACACCCTGTGGCCATTCGGAATGCGGGGGGCAGTATAGCACCGCTTTTGCAGAGCAGCGTCTGCCTGTGTCTGTTTGTGCTTCCGTCCTTGCCCGTCCCCCAGTTTTAGTAGTAGTAGAAATACAGTCAGCAAATTGCATGTTTTATTTAGCATTGGGCATTTGATAGGGCATTTGATAATAACACAAGTGTGAGCCCTAAACAAGACCACAATGTGAATTTAAACTCGACTTTTTTCTGTCTTGCATTCACCGTCTCCCAATCCGTCCCTCACTTATTTCAGCACTATTCAAGCCAGGAACGGGTATCCTCAGGATACAGAGTTTGCATACCTACTACAATTTGAACCGGTAAAGACAATTAAAACCGAGTCAATCAGACAGGAACACCATTGTAATTAAGTGTGTCCCGTGACGCCAGCATGAGAGAGATCGAATTTTAAATTTGGCGACGACATTCTGTCTTCAAAACTGGCATCGGCCGCTTCCAATTTAGGACCATAGGCCTATTCAACCGTTTCCACAACCTCACTGATCACAGTTGCTTCATCTGTAATGCCAGGGCTAAGAATAACGAAAATAGCAAAACAGAGTATACTAATAAACCGTAATGGAGAGACTGAGGAGACATGAAATCAAGCGGCGGAGTTCGGACCATTTTGAGTGGACCGATGTCGCTTGCTTTGTGTAGCCCTATCAAGCAAGCCTGTCTGTCTCATTTGTGCGATGAGCACAAAAACACAAATTGAACCACTCGTATAGTGTGAGTCAAACAGACATGAACAACATTGTAGCCTAATGAAGTAGTGCCCCGTCATGTCAGCATGAGAGAGGTGATTTTACATTTGGCGACGACATTCCGTCTTTAAAACTGGCGCATGCCGCTTCCCCTATTGCAGGTTATTACCTGATCTACACTGTCTTTACCACAAAAAACAAGGTAGCACAACTTAATACTATTACTAGCCTATATATCTGGTAGCCTAAATAGTAGGTTGAAGACGGGGGTATTAGGCTATTGGTGCACTGTTTTTTTTTCGAAGCAGAGTAATCTGCTTCAGTGTAGCTCATTGTATGTTGATCCCTCCCTCAGTTTTAGGCTACAAGTGGAAAGAGTCAGCCAATTGCGCGTTGCACGTTAAGTTGGGTATTTGATAATAACACAAGCGTGATCCCTAAACAAGACCGCCAGTCGACGGTGTTTTGTTTTCATAATTCTGTCCTGCATTCACCGTCTCAATTCCGCTCCTAACTTATAGGCTAAGTGGTGTCTGTTAATTATTTCTGCACTACCTATTCAAGTCAGGAACGGATATCCTCAGGATAGCCTACGGACTAATAGGTTGAAGACGGTTTTTTTTGTATTGGTGCTTGTGAACATTTCATCCTTTCAATGCGCTGTTGTGCGCGATCGACGGGATTCCGGTTAACTGGGGATGTGATGCACACATGACAATACATCTGTTACACCAGGTGTGGCTAATCATCTGTGATTAGGACTGCAAATTCAGTTGCTTCGGTGGAGATGCGAACCAACAGTATGACTGGGGAACTATGACTCCTTCGGAGGCTGGATAACCTGTCGCGCCACGACATGTCACAAAAGGCTGTGCAGTCCCGTGCACTGCACTGCACTGCACTACTGTAACCCACCCCTCCCCCACAGACAAACATTCATGTTCTGAAAAGTTCAACACGTTCTGAACATTTTAGCCGCTTTGCATTAAGTTTTCGAGCAGACACTTGTCCACGGTGACGCAACATCGAAAGAGAAACGCTGTTCACAACCTAACTGAATAAAGATTTCATTTTTTTAAAAACACAGCATTTCTATGAAAATGTGCTGGGTGACCACACTGCCTATGCCTATCCAGATGCACGTATAGCAACAACGAGAAAGAGAGGGAGAGACGGAGAGAGAGAGCGATTAGCGCGTATCTGTGTGTGTGTGTGTGTGTGTGTGTGTGTGTGTGTGTGTGTGTGTGTGTGTGTGTGTGTGTGTGTGTGTGTGTGTGTGTGTGTGTGTGTGTGTGTGTGTGTGTGTGTGTGTGTGTGTGTGTGTGTCGGGGAACATTTGAAGTGGAAAAAAACACCCTCCCCCACTTCAGCATCAGATGTTGGTGGTCTACAAGTCAATATGCTTACCCGACTATCTTGTAGCCCAGTCATGAAGTTCATAAAGCCATCGGTAGCCTATAGGCCAAGTTATCCAAAATCCCTCCGCAAATTTCTGCATTGCCTGAGTTCATAGGCTAAAACAACTTTATTTAGGCCTGACTTATTTAGCTCACTTTATTAGCCTTATTTAGGCCTATTATCGTATTTAGCCTTTAACGTGGGCCTATTTTACAAAATATCGAAAGAAGGAAAAGACACGACAGACAAGTTGAGGCTTACTGATCGTAGCCTATTACAGCAAATCGAACATGCGCTTTATGAACACACTAGCCTGAGGGCAAACATCTTCTTGGCACTATTGAGATAACCAGGCCATGCAGGAATTCAACTACCTGGGCCCACACTAAAATACTGACAGACTACAATTGCTTGGATCTTCAATGGGTTTCGTGCGTCCGGGGGGATGGGTGGTGATGGCACGCTTGATGTGTTTTCCCCACCCCATGCATGCACGCGGACACACAGGGTCGGGACATTCACCCAATGAATGACTGAGTGCGGCTAAATATGCCTGTTGCATATCGTAGCCTAATTATTCACACATCACGTCAAGTCACAAATTAGTAGTCTCTTGCAGTTGACCTATGCCAAATTAACGTCCTCCCTGTAAGGCTGCACTAATTCAAACAGGTAGAGGAGTCGGCTTAGCCTATAGCCAAAGTCTATAAAATGTAGCCTATTTTTTGTAATTTCCAATTATCTAGGCTATGTTTACGATAATGATTTGTTGCGCTACGACGGTGCTCAAGACAAGTTGGAACATAGTCATCTCAAGTGCTCCCATTTTATTTTGATCCTGCTTTAAGTCAATGGGCGAGAGGGACGGATGAAACGGGTGTTTCATTCGTCCCGACAGTGTCTACTGACACTTAAATCCCTTTTGCCTGTAAACCTGACAACTTTGACTTTTCATACTTTCGGATAGGCGATGTTAAAGTTTTCGAGTAAATCGCAGTGTTTCATTCGTCCCGAGTTTCATGAGTCCCTGCTCTCCCCTACTGCCTAAACTGTTACAGTTTAAATGCGTCCTCTCCAAACAGTGTGTGTGTGTGTGTGTGTGTGTGTGTGTGTGTGTGGGCGAGAGAGGGAGAGAGAGAGAGCGAGGGAGAGAGGCGCTTAATTCCCCGCAGAAAGAGCAAGGCGATGTCTCCAAATATTAGACAAATGCATCTTATTTTAGTTAAGTAGACATCAGGGATGTATTTTGCTTAATAGCAACGCCGACCTGATTGGTTCATATTGCTCTGAATAGCCACAGAAGGCTAGGCTATATTTTAATGGGTTTACGCGCGCGAGGTCATCTAACTGTGGTCACAGTCGCCAGGTGCTATTATGAGAGGAAAACTATAGCACGTTGGCAAACATTAAAGTCAGTTTAAGCCATGCATATGATGAACCAGTTTTCTTGTTTGAAAAAACACACTTCCCGGTGCGCAAGGTGCATGCATTTCTGACTGACCCAGATGAAATCGCATGAGGAACTCCATGATTATGAGATGACATTGCATATATTTCCCAGCATATATTTCCCCTCTCTCTCTCTCTCCAAACCCAGTTGTACTTGGACTCACTTTTAACACCGCTGGCCTACCCAGGTGAATCGCAGCACACATTGTTTGCAGTGAGCCGTGCCGTGTGCGAGTGCTGTGCAACTTCACCCCTAACGTTTAACCTAGACTAGCGAGTGCAGTGTTGTAAATCACGTGGAATAAGTGCAGCGATTACCTGCGTAGCCTACTTAATTATGGAAGTGAGTGTCATTTGGACTGCCTATGGAATCAAGCCTACTGTCACCAAGCTCTTCCTGTCTCCCCAGCCTCGCAATGGATGGACATCTGGCCACCGCTCCTCCGCCTCCTTCGGAACGGATGACTGTGGGGGGGATCTCCAATGAAATTTGGAATTTCGGACTTGTATAGATTTGGGGTGCCCCGGGACTCTTTTAGATTTCTGTTAGTTAATAAATATTATTTTAAAACTCAATATTTGTGTCTTGGCGTAGGCCTATTTGTGGTGTACAGTACTCTCCAGGGTATTTGGTAGGCCTAACAAGGAGAGGTATCGCTGGAAAAATGCGCATTTTCTCACCTGCGACACATAACCCGACAGTTGGTTACACTTAATTTGAGCACGAAAACAGCAATATCAGTCGCTTGCTAATTTTTGCCAATGTGACAACATTAAATTCATTAGGGAAGTGTAGGTTAGGTTATCGCCCCAGCTGTTGGCGATGTGTGATAAATAGCCAACGCTTACACGCTCAAACGAAGCGCAGCCAGACAACAAGTCTGAAGTTGCAATATTAGACGTTTCAAATCTTGCCATGCGATAATCGGTATGGCTTCTGGCTACACTCAATTTGCATTTTGTCAGAGCTTGCACATTAATGCAATTCATCCGATCATCATTTTTTTTTTTTTTTTTTAAAAAAGAAAATTCATTACATTATTTAGGCTATTCTTTTTATGACTCTTCCTACTTCCTGGAGGTGTTCTCACACAATTTATAGGCATGTTGTTAGGCTATCCGCTGAATCGGTGCGTGCTGGTGAATATGTAGGCCTAAGGGATAATGTATTGTCCACACGTGACTATAGGAAAATATTTTCCCGACGAGGCGAATAACACCCCCGACGCCGAAGGCGGAGGGGTGTTATTACGCTTCGAAGGGAAATATTTTCCGATAGTCACGTGTGGACAATACATTATCCCGCTTATTATACGGCTTTTACCAACATTAGAAAGCATAAATAGTTAACCAGTAGTTTAAAATGTTTAACATAACATGTTTATTGCCATTTTATAGCGTGCGCAAAGAAAGATAGTTCGTGGAACGCTCATAATTTAAAAAGGTTACCAAGCAACAGAGTTTGGCTACTTTCTAACTTGTTACAGCCACCTTGCGCTTCAAACTGTTTGCAGGCTGCCTCGTTCACTGCGCGATATCTAGCCTACTAAACTCGGGTTCATAACAGGAATATTTCTATCTGATCGGCGACAGTATTCCAGGGAAAAAAAACATAGCAACCCAAGCACTGCTGTGCGCCCTGACCATCATTATCGATCCTGCTACATGCGGAGCACTGTGCGCCACATGAGGGGAATTGGAAACTGTCAACGAACTCCTCACTTGTATATTAATATGCCGTCAGCATCGTAAAATATTCCATATGGTAATAAACATTTTGGACGTCCAAGCTCACACTGCAATAGGTAAGCTGTAGGCCAGAGAGAGAGAGAGAGAGAGAGAGAGAGAGACAGGAGAGAGAGAGAGAGAGAGACTACCACGTGGTAAAGCGTATAGCGAGCGCTCCCAAGTGCCACCCGGCGGTTGTTTGGGTACACTGCAGCTAGGCCCGGTACGTACCGAGGTGGATGACGTGGCATTACCTCGGTAAAGGGTGTGCATTGTAGGGGGACCGACTGTACACCTCTGAGTAGAACATTACAACACACTACACACACTACCACCATTCCTATGGGATGGAGTTAGGGTTTGGGTTTAGGCTTGTGCTGTGTTAAAAGACTTGGGCAGTGATTTCATTGACAATTGAGCAATATGTTTTTTATCCACTTTGGTAGTTCCACATCGATCAAGAGAGATTTCACATAGAGACAGGGCCTTGCACATGCTGTGTTCTGGTAGAATATCTTTCTTTCAACAAGTTCAAGGTCTGGTTGCACAAGTTCCAGAAAAGTAATTCATGCTCCATCTATCATGGTTTTGCAAAATGAGTCACGATGACCCAATACAGCACTTAATCTTTTGTAGGGCTTGTAGTGTCTTTATGGATGATAGGACATAGTCAAGAGTATGACAGGAAGGGAGTGGGAGAGAGAGAGAGGGGGCAGGGTTGGGGCATGACCCAGGATGGATGAACTCGAACCTGGGTCACCATGGGCATGTAAGCTTATATGTCGGAGGAGCTTTGCTTACTGTGCCACAGTGACACGCTTAATATTTCATATTTTGAAAGAAATGAAATGTAAAATTGCCACTACAGACTTTGGCTCTGAAGTCTGTTCTATGTTCTGTGTTCTGCGTTCTTCACTGTAAAGAATATCACAAATTTACCTGCTGCCTCAGAATTCCTCCTTATTGTACGTTGTGTGATGCTTTGAATTGCATCTTTGTGTTCAAAGCTCCACACTACTTACAATAAAGATTTAAATTAACTTGGAATTCTGAGGCAGCTGGTAAACTTATGATTTCAAGTTAAACAAATTCTGTTTATTTACTGTGTATAGCAGAATGAATGAAATAAATAAGTTATCATGACTTATCACTGATATCATTATTTACAGTGTGTGTTCTGTGTTCTGTGTTCTGTGTTCTGTGTTCCGTGTTCCGTGTGCCATGCTCCTCAGGGCTCAGCCATGCGGCGCTGCACCAGAACTTGGCACAGGGTTTCTCGGCGGCCATGCCAGGGGCTGTGCTGCCCCTCCCCCAGGACCCCTCCACCGCCCTGGTGGTCCTGCCCACCGACCCCACCGCACACCCCGCAGCACACCACCTGGGTAAGTTCCCCAAGGACTCTCAATTCAATTCAATTCAATTCAAGTTTGCTTTATTGGCATGCCTGTTTGCACAGTATAGTGTCAGTATGCGCAAAGTTTACAGAGAATAATATCATAACAATATTAAGGGCATTTAAGAATATCATTAGCAGGAACAATGGGGGGGGGGAATATAGTATATCCTATATATACACACACTCACCCATTTACCCACACTCACCCACACACGCACAAACACAAATACACGCACATGCACTGTATGCTCCTTCTCTCTCTCTCTCTCTCTCTCTCTCTCTCTCTCTCTCTCTCTCTCTCTCTCTCTCTCTCTCTCTCTCTCTCTCTCTCTCTCTCTCTGTCCCAATTCGACCCTCCACTCCCTCGTACTGGAGGCTGTAATTAGGTTAGTGCTGTTTAGCTGCCCTCAGCTGTTGATGGCTGCAGATTGGCGCAGGCTGGTGCCAGTCAGTCATGCCAGAGATGGAGGCCGTGTGCCAAGGGGATTCCAGCACTGACAGAAATCATGTGCCTTCACTTCAGATAACACACACGCGTGCATACACACACGCGTGCATACACAAACACACACACGGGCACGCGCGCACACACACACACACACACACAGGTAACACACACACACACACACACACACACACACACACGCACACACACACACACACACACACACACACACACACACACACACACACACACACACACACACACACACACACACACACACACACACACACGCACACACACATAGGTACATGAGCGCACACGCACACAAGCACATACACTCGATGGATGTGTTACCGGTTACGCACACACACACACACACACACACACACACACACACACACACACACACACACACACACACACACACACACACACACACACACACACACACACACACACACACACACACACACACACACACACACACCGGACGGATGTGTTACCGGTTGCTCATGCATTTTAGTGCCTCAGTTATTGACATTCTGACAAAATTGTACAAATGGGAACGCAACAAGGGAAATTGGTCGATATAATTCAATAGGGCTACATTACGTACCTCATAATAGCAGAGACAGTCCTTACCCAGCTTAGTCACAAAATCAAAATTTGTATGTCCGCTATGTTTTAATGAGTTTTTATTTTGGTTGCTTACATTTGCACACATAATTTTACCATCGTACTATTAGTTTGATTTCATTTGAACAGTTAAATGGGCTATGGGATACAAAAAACAGCAGTGTTTGGGTTTGGGCTAACATACTACCACCTATTTGTAATGCTTACCTAACAAGCATGGATATATATGGATTACGTATAGCTTCAAAATATTCTATGTTCTTTAGTCAAAGCCTTGAGATACCTGCCTATTTCATGGTTTTTATTAGTTCGGTGAGCTGAAAATTAAGAGACCCAATTGGTTATTAACACGACACCTTTCATTTCTGAAGACACAGAGGTGAGCAGACGGGCAGACAGACAGAAAGACCGTATTGTATACAGTACTGTATAGGCAGACAGAGGGACATACAAGAGAACAGACAGACACACAGATGGAAAGACAGACAGGATAATATGCAGGAAGATAGCAGGCAGGAAACAGACAGACAGACAGACAGACAGACAGACAGACAGGCAGACAGACAGGCAGAAAAAAATCGTGGCTGATGAGCAGGTAGGAAGATAGACGGACATACAGACAGACAGACAGGCAGGCAGGCAGACAGACAGACAGACAGACAGACAGACAGACAGACAGACAG